>NC_052146.1:16215398-16508383 GCF_902713615.1 Scyliorhinus canicula
TCCACCTCCGGGAAGAACCTACTCATACGGTTTCTCGTTAAGTGGGCTCTATGTACCACTTTTAGTTGCGTCAGGCTGAGCCTTGTGCACGTGGAGGTGGAGTTGACCCTATGCAGTGCTTTGCTCCAGAGTCCCCACCCTATCTCCATCCCCAGGTCGTCCTCCCATTTCCTCCTTGTTGCGTCCAGTACGGTGTCGTCCCTATCTACCAGTCGGTCATACATGTCACTACAGTTCCCTTTCTCTAGGATACTTGCGTCCAGTAGGTCTTCCAGTAGTGTCTGTCGTGGCGGTTGTGGGTACGTCCTTGTCTCCTTTCGTAGGAAGTTTTTGAGCTGCAGGTACCGTAGCTCGTTCCCCCCAGCTAGCTGAAATTTCTCTGTCAGTTCGTCCAGTGTTGCGATCCTGTCGTCCGAGTATAGGTCCCTGACTGTCAGTGTCCCCCCGTCCTGCCTCCACCTTTTGAAGGTGGCGTCAGTCAGTGCTGGTTTGAACCTATGGTTGTTGCAGATGGGAGCCTTGTCTGACATTTTGTACAGGCCAAATTGCTGCCGCAGTTGGTTCCAGGATTGGAGGGTGGCTGTCACCACTGGGCTGGTGGAGTGTTTTTTGGGTGGGGATGGGAGTGCTGCCGTGGCGAGGGCCCGGAGGGAGGTCCCCATGCAGGAGGCCTCCTCCGCACGCACCCACTCGGCTTCTGGCTCCTGGATACATCCCCTTACTCGCTCGGCTGTTGCCGCCCAGTGGTAGAATTGTAGATTCGGGAGGGCTAGCCCCCCCCTAGATTTTGTTTTTTGTAGGACCTTCTTTGGAATCCTAGCATTTTTATCCCCCCCATACGAACGCCATGATAAGTTTGTCCAGCGCTTTGAAAAAGGCCTTGAGGATGTAGATCGGAATGGATCTAAACAGGAAGAGGAACCTGGGCAGTACGTTCATTTTGATCGTCTGGACTCTCCCCGCGAGGGAGAGCGGGAGTGTGTTCCATCTTTGCAGGTCCTTTTTAACTTCCTCCGTCAGGCTGGTGAGGTTCCATTTGTGGATCCCTTTCCAGTCATGGGCTATTTGGATCCCCAGGTAGCGGAATTTATGTCGGGCTTGTTTGAACGGCAGCCCCTTTAGTGCTGCCCCTCCCCCTTGCGGGTGTACTGGGAAGATCTCACTTTTGCTCATGTTGAGTTTGTAGCCCGAGAAGGCTCCAAACTCTTTCAGGAGCGCGATGATTCCGTCCATGCTGCTTTGTGGGTCCGAGATATAGAGGAGCAGATCATCCGCATAGAGTGAGACTCTGTGCTCTCTACCTCCCCTTCGGATCCCCCTCCAATTTTTTGCTGCCCTGAGCGCGATTGCTAGCGGTTCGATTGCTAGTGCGAACAGCAGCGGGGACAGTGGGCATCCTTGTCTGGTGCCCCTGTGCAGCTGGAAGTATTGGGAGTTGGTATTGTTGGTCCGTACACTCGCCATGGGAGCGTTGTATAGGAGCTTTACCCAAGCGGTGAACCCTGTTCCAAGCCCGAACCGCTCCAGTACCTCTATGAGGTATTTCCATTCGACTCTGTCGAAGGCCTTTTCTGCGTCCAGGGAGACGATCACCTCTTGTGTTCTCTCCCCGGAGGGGGTCATTATCACGTTCAGCAGGCGCCTGATGTTCGCGGTAAGCTGTCTACCTTTGACGAAGCCCGTCTGGTCCTCTGTGACCACCTCAGGTACACAGTCTTCTAGCCTTTTGGCTAGGATTTTGGCCAGTATTTTGGCGTCTGCGTTCAGCAGAGATATGGGTCTGTATGACCCACATTCCGTTGGGTCTTTGTCTTTCTTAGGTATCAGCGAGATTGAGGCCTGTGCTAACGTGGGTGGCAGTGTGCCCCTAGCTAGCGAGTCTGTGAACATCTCCCGCAGGTGCGGGGCCAGCGCTGTCGCAAATTTTTTGTAGAAGTCCGCCGGGAATCCGTCCGGTCCCGGCGCCTTCCCCGTCTGCATGGAGCTAATGCTGTCCATGATCTCTCCCAGTGCTAGTGGTGCTTCCAGATCCCGTTTTCTGCCCTCTCCCACGACTGGTATGTCCAGTCCATCAAGAAATCGGTTCATCCCAGCCTTCCCCATAGGATAAAGGGACTATAAACTCACGTTGTTCGGTGCTCCACACCTGGGCTGGTACCTGATGCCAGGAGTGGAGAATTTGTACGGAAAACTGGCTGGAGGATATTCGTTAACAAAGCTTGACATAAGCCATGCTTATTTACAGGTGGAATCCAGGAAATCTGGGCCCATAAACACTCATGGGGGTTATTTGAATACACTTGTCTCCCGTTCCATTGACCCCGACGATTTTCCAGCGGGTAATGGAAAATATCTTGCGGGGCCTGCTGATGGTGGCCGTCTATCTGGACGATGGACACTACGGAGAAGGGGAACATGGACAACCTGCAGGAAATGCTCAGGCGGATTTCCCAAATAGGCGCCCGGTTAAGGAGGAGCTAGTGTGTGCTCCACGCTAGAGCGGTGACATATTTAGGTTACAGGGTAGACAAGGATGGCCTACATTTGGTGGAAGATAAGGTTCCGGCTATAAAACGGGTCCTGACTTCAAAGAACGTCACTGAATTCCAGTCCTTCCTAGGCCTGGTAAATTACTTTGGGAATCAAACCTGCCACTTTATTGGCTCCACTCCAGGTTTTGTTGAAAAAGGACGAGGAGTGGCTGTGGGAGTGCCTCACAGGACAAAACATTCACTGGAGCAAAAAAGCGTCTGTCGTCCAGACGGCTCCTCACTCACTATGATGCAGTTGGCCGTTAATCCTGACATACGATGCCTCTTCCGACTGTAAGGTTCAGCAACTTCATCAGCGGAACAAAAATGAACTGGACAATGTTGGAAAAGGCCAAATTCCATTTCAAAAGGGCAAACTGCTGTACAGACCATGGGCGGGATTCTCCAAAACCCCGGCTAAGTGTTGACACCGGCGTAAACACCTGAGTGCTTCACGCCGGAGTTAACGGACCTCTTGGCTCAGCGATTCAGTGGCCCACAGGAGGCCAGCACGGCCCTGGAGTGCGGCAAGCAGCTCTGGCGGCGATATGCAGGACGGAGAATTGGCGGGGGGACGGCGTGAATCCCGCCCCGCCGCCCCGGCCCCGGGGTTTTGGTGGAGGCAGGAATCACGCTGCGCCGGTCGACGGCCACTGGAAGCAGTCCCTCCCCCAGCGATTCCCCGGCCTGGGATGGGCCGAGCGGCCACCCGTTTCCAGCCGGTCCCGCCAGCGTAAATCAAACCAGGTCCGCACCGGCGGGACCTGGCTCTATGGGCGGCCTGCAGAGTGCTTGGTGGGGCGCGTGGGGATCTGGCCCTGGGGGGTGCCACAAGGTGGCCTGGCCCACGATCGGGGCCCACCAATCCGCGGGCGGGCCTGTGCCGTGGGGGCACTCTTTCCCTCTGCGTCGGCTGCTGTCAACCTCTGCCGAGGCCGGTGTGGAGAAGAATCCCCCTGCGCATGCGCTGGGATGATGCCAGCACACGCTGGCGCTCCCGTGCATGCGCCAACCTGCGCCGGCAGGTGGAGGCCCATCGGCGCCGTTTGGCGTGGCGCCAATCCTGCCGGTGCCAGCCTAGCCCCTGAAGGTGCAGAGGATTCCGCATCTTCCGGGCGACCCGACGCCGGAGTGGTTCACGCCAGTTCTCGGCGGTGGTACGGCCCGCCCCACCGGGTAGGGGAGAATCCCGCCCCTGATCTATGTCATCCTGTCAGCAATCAAGAGGCCCTTGTCCTGGAACTTACCTGTGGCAGGGGTCAGTCCGCTCCATCCAGGCTTTTTGCCCTTAATAATAAGGGACTCTGGAACTGTTTTAACCATCTCCTGTTTGGCGCACATTTCACCTGCTGGGGACAGACCACGAAGACCGGAGTGATACCAGCCACACAGATCACCAGCCACACGGAACACCAGCCACACGGAACACCAGCCACACGGACCAGCACCCACACAGATCACCAGCCACACGGACCACCAGCCACACGGACCACCAGCCACACGGACCAGCACCCACACAGATCACCAGCCACACGGACCACCAGCCACACGGACCACCAGCCACACGGACCAGCAGCCACACGGAACACCAGTCACACGGAACACCAGCCACACAGAACACCAGCCACACGGATCACCAGCCACACGGAACACCAGCCACACAGAACACCAGCCACACGGAACACCAGCCACACGGAACACCAGCCACACGGAACACCAGCCACATGGACCAGCAGCGACACGGATCACCAGCCACACGGAACACCAGCCACACGGATCACCAGCCACACGGACCAGCAGCGACATGGAGCACCAGCCACACGGATCACCAGCCACACGGAACACCAGCCACACGGAACACCAGCCACACGGACCAGCAGCCACACAGATCACCAGCCACACGGACCAGCAGCCACACGGATCACCAGCCACACGGATCACCAGCCACACGGAACACCAGCCACACGGACCAGCAGCCACACGGATCACCAGCCACACCGACACAGCACACACCGACACAGCGCACACCGACACAGCGCACACCGACACAGCACACACCGACACAGCGCACACCGACACAGCGCACACCGACACAGCGCACACCGACACAGGGCACACCGACACAGCGCACACCGACACAGCGCACACCGACACAGCACACACCGACACAGCGCACACCGACACAGCGCACACCGACACAGCGCACACCGACACAGCGCACACCGACACAGCGCACACCGACACAGGGCACACCGACACAGCTCACACCGACACAGGGCACACCGACACAGCTCACACCGACACAGCGCACACCGACACAGCGCACACCGACACAGCGCACACCGACACAGGGCACACCGACACAGCACACACCGACACAGCGCACACCGACACAGGGCACACCGACACAGCACACACCGACACAGCGCACACCGACACAGGCACCACCGACACAGCGCACACCGACACAGCGCACACCGACACAGGCACACCGATCACCAGCGACACGGACCAGCAGCCACACGGATCACCAGCCACACGGAACACCAGCCACATGGACCATCAGCCACACAGATCACCAGCCACACGGACCACCAGCCACACGGAACACCAGCCACACGGATCACCAGCCACACGGAACACCAGCCACACGGATCACCAGCGACACGGACCAGCAGCCACACGGATCACCAGCCACACGGAACACCAGCCACACGGATCACCAGCCACACGGACCAGCAGCCACACGGAACACCAGCCACACGGAACACCAGCCACACGGATCACCAGCGACACGGACCAGCAGCCACACGGATCACCAGCCACACGGAACACCAGCCACATGGACCATCAGCCACACTGATCACCAGCCACACGGACCACCAGCCACACGGAACACCAGCCACACGGATCACCAGCCACACGGAACACCAGCCACACGGATCACCAGCGACACGGACCAGCAGCCACACGGATCACCAGCCACACGGAACACCAGCCACACGGATCACCAGCCACACGGACCAGCAGCCACACGGAACACCAGCCACACGGAACACCAGCCACACGGATCACCAGCGACACGGACCAGCAGCCACACGGATCACCAGCCACACGGAACACCAGCCACATGGACCATCAGCCACACTGATCACCAGCCACACGGACCAGCAGCCACATGGACCACCAGCCACATGGACCAGCAGCCACACGGAACACCAGCCACACGGACCAGCAGCCACATGGACCACCAGCCACATGGAACACCAGCCACACGGAACACCAGCCACACGGAACACCAGCCACACGGAACACCAGCCACACAGATCACCAGCCACATGGAACACCAGCCACACGGAACACCAGCCACACGGAACACCAGCCACACAGATCACCAGCCACATGGAACACCAGCCACATGGAACACCAGCCACATGGAACACCAGCCACATGGAACACCAGCCACATGGAACACCAGCCACATGGAACACCAGCCACATGGAACACCAGCCACACGGAACACCAGCCACACAGATCACCAGCCACACAGATCACCAGCCACACGGAACACCAGCCACACGGAACACCAGCCACACGGAACACCAGCCACACAGATCACCAGCCACACAGATCACCAGCCACACGGAACACCAGCCACACAGATCACCAGCCACACGGAACACCAGCCACATGGATCACCAGCCACATGGATCACCAGCCACATGGATCTTCCTGGGAACGGTGAGCATACTCCCTCAACCCACAGAAATTCCCAATTGGTGCAGATTGTTGAGGTTTTGGGGTGGGTGAGTGGATGTATCTATGTAGCTATGTTTGGGGGCGTTAAAGTAAATTTGTGTAACAATAAAAAATTTTGATGCGCCATTTAAGCCTCTTGGTTTTATACATCGTATTTCATAACCGGTGTTTGTGTGTTATAGTCTGAGTTGTGGAGGACAGAATTCTCTTGAATAAAATTATTTAATTTTAAATTTACCATTGCTGTGGTCTCACCTTCCTTTCACTGGACAATAATTGTCAGGACAGAATTCCGTAGTCAAGGACCCAAAAGGAATCCAAGTGCTTTGAACACGCTCACTCAAGAGAGGCTACTGGTAAGGAATAAACAGTGGTCCCTCTTTCTCTCTCTCTTGTGAAGTTGCCATAGTGGGGCACTTCCGGGTGACATTTCACCATCACAGGAGAGAGACTCACACAGACATAGGTGGCAGTCAAGGTAACTGATGTGGCATAAGGACAATTCCACTGGTTAGGTATAAACTATGAGATTTACATGGAACATAAAAAATACAGCACAGAACAGGCCCTTCGGACCACAATGTTGTGCCGAACTTTTGTCCTAGATTAATTTACACGCCATCATTCAACCGTAATCCATGTACCTATCCAATAGCCGCTTAAAGGTCACTAATGTTTCCGACTCAACTACTTCCACAGGCAGTGCATTCCATGTTTGTAGTCTTGTCTTTGTTTTGCAGTGTGCTGTGGCATTGTCCTTCATGTGCAAAGTTGTACCATGTTGTACAGGTCGTTGTTTCATTGCTGGTGTTTCTGTCTTTGTTGTTTTCGTTGTTGTTCTTGTTGTGTTTGTTGTTGTCTTTGTTAGGCTTCTTGTTGTTTTTGTTGTTGTGCTTGTTGTTTTTGTTGTTGCTGTTGTTGTTCTTGTTTCTGCGGTGCTTCTTGTGGTTTTTGTTGTTCTTGTTGCGCTTCATGTTGTTTTTGTTGTTGTTGTTGTTGTTCTTGTTTCTGCTATGCTTCTTGCGGTTTTTGTTGTTCTTGTTGCATTCAATGAGTATTCCGTGTGGATAATTTGAGTCATTGTCAGTCATTGGTGTGAGTGTCCTTCCCTCTCTCTTGCGAAGTTGTCCCAGTGCGACACTTCCGGGTTGTGGTTTCAACACCTGCAGGAGAGAGACACCCGCAGTTATCTGTGACGTCCAATACCAGCCTGTTGTGGAGTAAAGGAAACCCTTTTCCTTACACTACAACATTGGGGCGGTGATGGCCCACGGATGTAATGATGGCAGAGAAGGCCCCATCGCTTTTGCTTTGAGAACCCCGGTGGACGCTAATCGACATTATGCCTCCGGGCGCTCCGGTTTCCTCCCACTAGCCCCGAAAGACGTACTTGTTAGATGAATTGGACATTCGGAATTCTCCCTCTGTGTACCCGAACAGGCGCCGGAATGTGGCGACTCGGGGATTTTCACAGTAACTTCATTACGGTGTTAATGTTAGCCTACTTGTGACAATAAAGATTTTTATTATTATGTTAATTTACAGTCACCAGGTTTGGAAATTGAAACAGAATTACTGTTTATTTATAACAAGCTTATTAAGGGTGAAATACAGAGCAGATACAGTTAATTAAATATTAATAAGTACCTAACTCCTGCTGTAACCTGTCTCCATCAACCTTATACACACACACACACACAAGACAGACAAACACAGAGGTGTGCAAAGGGGTAAAATTAATAAGGATGAAGGTCAAAAGATAAGGGTCAATCCTCTATCCATGCTAATACACTACCCTCAACACTATGGGGTCTTATTAATAAGTCTTCTATGCAGTACCTAGCTTGGCTATAGTGCCCAGTCTTGGGTACAGAACTTTAGGAAGGATGCAAAGACACTGGAAAGGGTGCAGAAAAGATTAACGAAAATTTTTGCAGGCATGAGGAACTTCAGTTATACATTAGAAATACGTCGTCGGGACTTTGGTGGGTCGGGAGCGGAGAATGGCGGGGCGGGCCTCAAGCAATGGCCGCAAGTGGTGGATACGCAGCGCGGTGTACTCCCCGAGTACACTGCTTTTCAGGGGCAGGAGTATCAAGGAACCAGCGTCGGTCCTGGCCGGAGAAGCTGGATTCTCCAACCCAGCGCTGAACGCGATTTCGGCGTCGCGGTGTGGGGAATCCAGCCCCAGAACACGCTATACCGCAAGGAGGAATTGATGCAAAGAGCGTTGTTGCTGTTCGCAGGAAGCCAGATAAATGCAGCAGAAG
Organism: Scyliorhinus canicula; assembly: GCF_902713615.1. Taxonomy (NCBI): domain Eukaryota; kingdom Metazoa; phylum Chordata; class Chondrichthyes; order Carcharhiniformes; family Scyliorhinidae; genus Scyliorhinus; species Scyliorhinus canicula. The sequence continues at coordinate 16,223,959 of NC_052146.1, forward strand.
GAGAAAGGAATGTGTGGTATCCGAGTGATTGCCGACCACCAGGTTTGAACGACAAGCTTTTATTTGGAATAACTATGGCTGTACACAGAGTTCTGGGAAGTGCGACCGACATCTGCAGCTCCAGGATTGATTCTGCCCGGGAACGCCTGCACACGCTCAGCCCGGGCATCCGTGCTTCAGGGCCCAAATTGGCCAATTTAGTCACATGACCTTTCCCGAAACCCCCCCCCCCCCCCCCCCCCCCCCCCCCCTAAAAAGAGCTCCTGCTACCACAGAATGGAGGATATAGCTGAGGAGTGAGAGGAAGAAGTTTGGGAGAAGGCTTGGGTGTACAATAAACATGGATCAGCTGGGTTGAGTGGGTCAGCTTCCGTACTGTTACTCTGTCTATGTGCGAGCCTAAACCTCCAGAGGCGATCCATCCATTACCCATCAATCCATCCTGAGCCATTTCTCCCGTTGACATGGGCCCTGATGTGGCAGGGGGAAACAAAAACAGGAGAGAGGGACATCATCGAAGACGCTCGGGAGGGCTGTGAAACTGGGAGCAGCAACTCCTGGTCCGCTTGTATCGGCATCAAACTTATTTTCTTGACCAGGCGACTATTTCAATGGCAGCGGCTTGTGAGGCCTCATCTACACCAGGAGAACCTGCACATTCTCTCTGAGGAAGATGAAAGCAGTGTAGTGATATTCAGATATCAATATACATGATCAATGTATGTAAATGTAGTACAGTCATTTCAACACTAGATGGCTCACAGTCAGATACTATAAGAACTGATTTCCCACATTTTCTAAGTCAGATGACATGATGACATCAGAACAGTGAACAAGCAAGACATAGAAAAGCTAGAGTGAGAGAAGTTAGAGCTAGTTTGCTATAAAAGTGTATTGTTATATAGTTATCTGTATTGTACTTTAATTTTTTATTGTTAGTTTGGTATTGAGTAAAAGGACTCGCAGTTTATTATTTTATTATTTATTAAATAGTTCATCTTTCAACAAGAAGACTATTGGTAATTTTATCATCCTGGTGGATTCAAGAGTAATATATATATTTTAGATAAGTAATTATTTAAAATATAACAAGCAGGTCCCTTCTTTATCAGTTGGAATAATAATAATCGCTCATTGTCACAATTAGGCTTCAATGAAGTTACTGTGAAAAACCCCTAGAAGCCACGTTCCGGCGCCTGTTGGGGGAGGCCGGTACTGAATTGAACCCACGCAGCTGCCTTGTTCTGCATTACAAGCCAGCTGTTTAGCCCACTGTGCTAAATCAGCCCCTAAGCAGATGGAGAAGAAGAACAATATGGGTATCTACTTGTGACAATGAACAATTTTCATTTCATTTCATTTTTCACATGGCCAGAGGGTATCGTGCAAGTGACCTTTGAACTAAAAAGCTGGATAGAGCACCCCCTTATTCTCCCAAATTGAATTCTAATGTATTTGAACATTCCAATTTTAATTATTACGCAAACTCTGTCCTTTTTTGATTCCTTCCCGTGCATTCCAAACTGGAGGAGGCTTTGAAAGTTCAATTCATCACACTGGAAAATTAAATTGTTTGTCTTGAAAGCAAGAACAGAGGAGTTTGAGTTCACCGACAAAAGTATTGCATACGAGCGGAATTAAATTCGCTCAATGCATCGGTCTGGTAACAAAATGAAATGAAAATCACTTACTGTCACAAGTAGGCTTCAAATGAAGTTACTGTGAAAAGCCCCTAGTTGACACATTCAGGTGCCTGTTCGGGGAGGCTGGTATGGGAATTGAACCCACGTTACTGGCCTGCCATGGTCTGCTTTAAAAGCCTGTGATTTAGCCCTGTGCTAAACCAGCCCCTAAACATTGGGTTGGTTTAATTCCACATTAAGACTACTGGGGTCCAGATTGTTTGTGTATAGACTCAAATAGATCAGGCTCCATTTTAAAATTCACCATTAGTTCAGTGATTACCTGTTTGTTAGTAAATTAGCAATAATTTGCCTTTATGTTGAGAATCGCTAAATTGAGTGAGGGGGACATCTGATCAATCCAGCTGTCCTGATGCGAATGGTAAGCTGTTTCAAGGATAGTCCATGTTTGTGGGCAGCACGGTGGGGTAAGTGGTTAGCACGGTTACCTCACGGCGCCGAGGTCCCAGCTTCCATCCCGGCCCTGGGTCACTGTCCATGTGGAGTTTGCACATTCTCCCCGTGTTTGCGTGGATTTCGCCCCCGCAACCCAAAGATGTGCAGTGTAGGTGGATTGGCCACGCTAAATTGCCCCTTAATTGGAAAAAATGAATTGCATACTCTTAAATTATATTTAAAAAAAGGTAAGTCCATGTTTCAGCGGGTGGATTGAAAGTTTGGCTGCGACTTCTCTGGTTCAATACACGCTATTTGAAATGAAATGAAAATTGCTTACTGTCATAAGTAGGCTTCAAATGAAGTTACTGTGAAAAGCCCCTAGTCACCACATTCCGGCGCCTGTTCAGGGAGGCTGGTACGTTTCCCTGGGTACAAAAGAGCAAAGGGTTTCAGAAAGAAAGAGAAGGATTTGCCTTTACATGGCGCCTTTCATAATCTCCGGACGTCTCAAAGTGCATTACAACCAGTAATGGATTTAGTTTGAAGTCCGCTGAACCACTCCCATTGTTTCTCTTTCTCATCTAAGTTTAGATATTATCAACTGCAGGAGCCAAAATTGCTCAGAGCAAGCTTCAACAAACACCAGCATAATAACGACTTGATAATCTATTGTTGTGATGTTGATTGAGATTGAAATATTGGCTAGGACATGTGGGATAACTCCCCTTCTTAAAAATAGTTAATGGGATCTTTACATCATCCAATTTAAACTCTCATGCAAAAGACATTGATGGTGCAGCCACTCTCTCATACTGCACTGGAATGTCAGCCTTGATTATATCCTCAAATGCCGTTAAAGCCCCAAACCTCTGGCTTAGAGCCAGGCGTGCAAACAACTGAGTCATGTCTGACACCTAATGATTCAAGCTGTGTAGCATCAAAAGATCTTTTGTGTTGTATAACTTCTTTGGAAATATAATTCTTCACAAGTTTTTTGAAGGCTGCACCTCGGTGTATGTGGAATGACAAACACTGCAGTTGGAGATCAGAGTGTGCAGGCAGGTTGCTTTCATTCATGGCAGGGTGGACCGCGCTGGGTGGGTGTGACGGGGTGGGCCCCGCTGGGTGGGTGGTGTTGTCTGTATGGCGGAGGGTTGGGCGCCCAAGCCACACTTTTATGGAGAAATCCCCGTGTGTGCGCGGGTTTCCTCCGGGTACTCCGGTTTCCTCCCACAGTCCAAAGATGTGCAGGTTGGGTGGATTGGCCATGATAAATTGCCCTCAGTGTCCAAAATTCTATGATTAACCTAGGACAAAAGTTCGGCACAACATCGTGGGCCGAAGGGCCTGTTCTGTGCTGTATTTCTCTATCTATCTATCTCTAAATCCGTCTCCTGCTGGCCCCTCAAAAATAAATGGAAAATTTCCCCTTTTGAGGTCTCTCCAGCTGCTGCAGGCAGGGCCCCAGGTCGGAACAAAAATGGAAACTGGAGGTCCTCTGTACTCATAGAATTTAGAATTTACAGTGCAGAAGGGGGCCATTCAGCCCATCGGGTCTGCACCAGTCCTTGGAAAGAGCACCCTACCCAAGCCCATGCCTCCACCCTATCCACATAACCCAGTGACACCACCTAATCCTTTGGACACTAAGGGCAATTCAGCAGGGACAATCGACCTAACCTGCACATCTTTGGCCTGTTGGTCAGTTGGGCAAGGTGACCAATGTGGCGTCACTTTGACAACAGTGCAACTGGCTACCAGCACCAAGTAAAAAGATGGAATTCATTCCCAATTCCCTGGAGAGAAGTTGGCGCATGTTGCTTTGTCCCAACTGCAAATGTTCTGCCCCTTCCCATTCAATCCAATTCCTTACGTGAACCGCTCCTCCCCCACCCCCCCCCCCCCCCCCCCCCCCCAAGCACCCCATGTAGTACCATTCACTTGGCCCCTGGCATCGTCCACCCTCAACCAATCAGTGACCTGGTATGTCCTTTTACATATTAATGGGCATGCCTCCATTTTGTTTCCCCTTTGACACAACAATTACCCCGATATATCGCCCCTCTAACAATGTAAAATGCCCCAAGCTGCTTCGCAGGACCGACATCAAACAAAAAACCCGATACTGAGCCACACAGGACATGTGAGCAAAGGTGTCGGTTTCAAGGGGTGCCTCAGTGGGGGAAAGGAAGGGGGTAAACATGGAGAGAAAGGTGGAAAGATTTTGACAAGGAATTAAGATGAACGGCAACGGGGCAGTTTTGGGTTGCAGTACATTGTGAACCTCCGATTCGTATGTCAAAGAGAACTGCAGCTAGACTCAGGCCTGGGGAAGATTTAGCTCAACCAGAAACATGGAGCAAAGAGCTATGGCGTAAGTCATTGGTTGCTATTATCAGGGTGTCCCCTTGACTGCCAGGCGGCCGGCCTGAAAATTCATTCCCGCATGCCCTTTATGTAGGAACTGGCCCACTTGTCACGAGAAGAATTTCCCTTTCGTAGTACCAAATAGCAGAAACCTGAGCCGAGAGTCTTCAAAAGAGAAGCACAGAACACATGCTGACAAGTGCCAAAGCTGATCCTCCGCCAAGCAGTGCTAATCCTCGGAGAGGTGACAGAAACTATGTTGAGGAGACAATGTTCTTTTTTGTTAGCCTCTGCAAGCTGCATGTCACAGCTGTCATATGGAGAACCATCACTCATCTGAGTAATAAAATCTCAGCCCGCATTTCAATGCAGCTGTTCACGTTGTAATAATATATAGGAATCAGCACCTGTGTGCAGAAATTCATCATGACCAAGAATGGTGGGACACGGAGAGGCGTTATGGTTGCCTGCATGTTAATTCTTTCGTGATCTCCTTTTATTCACCACACAGGTATACCTATGGAGACAAGAGAGGTAGCGTATCTCAGGTGGGAAGAGAAAATCGGAGTACAAAGCATTCCATACTTTGGATGCACTCTTCATTGTACTCATTGAGTTGGGAAATTCAAAATTCATCACCTACAGTGGATCACCACTACTGACCGAATTGCTCACATCCTGAAGGACAGTCCAGGACTGTTGCAGGTGGTGAGAGAACCAACATTGGCATAGATGGTAAAACAAGAGGAATAAACCTATTTGACCTCCCCCTCACCAACCTACCTGGGGCTGATGCATTAATCGGTGACAGTATTGGTGGGAGTGAGCGCTGCCCAGTTCTTGTGGAGAGGAAGTCTTCACTTCCTTCAGGCTGTCCATACCCCCCATCGTGTTCTGGGCATTATCACTGCGCTACAGGTCTGCCAAATCAAAACTCGCAGTGATGAGGCTCTGTAAGGCTATCAGTAATGAGCGTTATGTTACACTACAGTCTCGTAATATCAAGGACTGGCATTTGCCTCACTCCAGTACGAGCGTCAAGTCAAAGGATCTGATGAGACCTCAATTCACGAGACACGGGCTTTAAGATATGAATAGTGGTTTTAATCTACTTACAACAGAGCCAGCCTGTAACATGATGAACCCTGGATGAACTGGTCGGCTTGCTCTGGGCATCGATCTTTATACAGCAGTCCAGGGGGAGGAGCCGTGGGCGGAGCCAAGGGTGGAGCCCTGTACAAACTCCTATGCATTCCCAGTGCTACTCCCCCTAGTGGTCAGGCAACGCAACTGCGCTTACAATAATATGGTATCATATATATTACAGTGTGAATTACATTCACCACAGGATCAACGTTGGTTCAATGAGGAATGCATAACACTATGCCACGAGCAGCACCAGGCCCACCTCAGAATGAAATGTCAACCTGATGAATCCACAACACAGGGCTACATGTATGTTATACAGTGGATGCAGCACACAATACATTGAGCTAAGTGACCCCACAACTAATGGATCAGATCAAAACTCTGTGGTACTGCCACACCCAGTCATGAATGATGAAACAACTAATGGGAGGAGGAGGCCACACAAACATCCCCATCCTCAATGACGGGGGAGACCAGAAAATGAGTGCAAAAGGCACGGCCGAAGCATTTGTGACCACCTTCAGCAAGTAAGGTCATGCGGATGTCCATCTCGGCCTCCTCCTGAAGGCCTCAGGTTTTCAGCCAAATCAATTCACCCTGTGTCGTCAAGAAATATCTGAGTGTACGGGACACAGGAAAGGCTTTTAGACCCAATAACATCGCAACTGCACAGCTGCTGATTTGCGCTGCAGAACAACATCAGCTAGTACCGCTGCAACACTGGCATCTGCTGAACAACGTGAAAGGTCGCTCAGGCATGTCCTGCCCAACAATAGAAAATACCAGGACAAATGCAATCTGAGAATTAAATTTGCCATCAGTCTACTCTTAATCATTTGGAAAGTGATGGGGAATGTCGTCAACGGTTACTGATCAACAATTCACTGATGCTCATTTCTGCCAAGACCACTCTGCTCCAGGTTTCACGACAGCCTTGATCCAAACATAGACAAAAAAAAAAACTGAATTCCAGAGGTAGGGTGAGAGTGACTGCCCCTGACATCAAGGGCGAGTTAACCAAATGTGGCATCCAAGAGCGTAGTAAAAACGGAAGTCAATGAGAAACGATGAGAATATGCTCCATCGGTTTGTGTCATATCTGGCACAAAAGTATGGGCGGCACGGTAGCACAGTGGTTAGCACTGTCGCTTCACAGCGGCAGGGACCCAGGTTCGATTCCCAGCGTGGGTCACTGCCTGTGCGGTGTCTGCACGTTCCCCCCTGTGTCTGCGTGGGTTTCCTCCGGGTGCTCCAGTTCCCTCCCACAAATCCCGAAAGACGTGCTTGTCAGGTGAATTGGACATTCTGAATTCTGCCTCAGTGTACCTGAACAGGCGTCAGAGTGTGGCGACTAAGGGCTTTTCACAGTAACATCATTGGAGTATTAATGTAAGCCTACTCGTGACACTAATAAAAATTATTATTATTATTGTTATTAAATAGGCAGTTGTGGAGGATAATCATCTCAGCACCAGGAGGGAGACTCCCAGCTGCTTTATCAATGATGTTCCCCCCATCATAAGGTCAGGAGTGGGGATGTTCGCTGATTATTGCTCAGTGTACTGTTTCATTTTCGAATCCTCAGTTAATGGTCCAGTCGGCGGTGTACACATGCCACAAGAGGTGGATAGCATTCAGGTTCGGCTGCTAAATGGCAGGTAATGTTCACGCTACACAAGTGCCAGGCAATGAGTATCACTAATAAGAGAGAATCTAACCATCAATGCAATGTTAGCATTCATGTCAAGAGGGGGCTGGAATACAAGACCAGGGATGTACTTCTGAGGCTGTATAAGGCTCTGGTCAGACCCCATTTGGAGTATTGTGAGCAGTTTTGGGCCCTATATCTAAGGAAGGATGTGCTGGCCTTGGAAAGGGGTCCAGAGGAGGTTCACAAGAATGATCCCTGGAATGAAGAGCTTGTCGTATGAGGAACGGTTGAGAACTCTGGGTCTGTACTCGTTGGAGTTTAGAAGGATGAGAGGGGATCTTATTGAAACTTACAGGATACTGAGCGGCCTGGATAGAGTGGACGTGGAGAGGATGTTTCCATTTGTAGGAAAAACTAGAAGCAGGCGACACCATCTCAGACTAAAGGGATGATCCTTTAATACAGAGATGAGGAGGAATTTCTTCAGCCAGAGGGTGGTGAATCTGTAGAACTCTTTGCCACAGAAGGCTGTGGAAGCCAATTCACTGAGTGTCTTTAAGACAGAGATAGATAGGTTCTTGATTAATAAGGGGATCAGGGGTCATGGGGAGAAGGCAGGACAACGGGGATGAGAAAATATCTGTCATGATTGAATAACGGAGCAGACTCGATGGGCCAAGTGGCCTAATTCTGCTCCTGTGTCTTATGGTCTTCCGGTCATTCAATGGCAGGGCAATAACTGAGTCCCCCGCTATCAAAATTCCTGGAGGTTGTCATTAACCAGAAATTTAATTGGGCCAGCTATATAAATACAGTGGGCCCAAGAGCGGGTCAGAGGCCGGGAATTCTGGGATGAATAATTTACTCCCTGACTCCCCAAGAACTTTCAACCATAAACAAGGCATAAGTCAAGGATGCAATTGAATACTAGCCACTTGTCTGGATGAGTGCAACTCCAACAATTCTTAACAAGTTCAACACCTTCCAGGACTAAGCAGCCTGTTTGATTGGCACCACCTTAAACATTCGTTCCATCCACCATTGACGGACCGAGGCGGTAGTGTGCATCAGCCACAAGATCCACTGCAGCAAATCACCAAAGCTCCTTCAACAGCACCTTCCAAATCCATCGGCAGATATTTTGAAGTTGCCTGCAGTCAACCTCACCCATCAAGATGCCCTGCCCTTCAGTCAATGCTTTTGAGATTGTAAGGCAAGTAGGGCTGAACCATCTCTGGCTGCAAGGCGGGCTGGAAAGTGTGATGTACCATATCCTTTTTTATTCACTCCATACAGAACAAGCACGCAAAGCAATCCCTCTGTGCCTTTCATTCGATCTGTTACCTTGCCAACACAGATTGTTTTTCAGGTCGACAATGGGGAGGGCATTTTAGCCCACGAGGAGATATCCTACCTTGGAGATGTACTGCATTTTGAGAAATCGCTTTGCACTCGTGGCCGACAAAGAGAGGCAGACTCCTCAAGAGCTCGGAGCTCTACACGTTTCAAAGAGGCGGCAAACAAAAAGGGTGAATTTGTCGATCTTTCGACTCCTGCAGGAGGTGCTTTTGAAGGGTTGCTGCGTTGTTTGGTTGCCTTGTCTGCGATCCGCACTGACACGGAGTAGATTGCTGGCAAGAGCAAAGGTGAGCCAAGTACCTGCAATTACAGTGGGTGATATCGGTGGGCTCAGTCTTGACACAGGTCAGACAAACATGGCTGTCATTTTAACACGAGGGGTGTAGTGTGAAGCGTTAACATCAGAAGCATACATGCTGCGTATGTAATAATAGTGTCAGATCACAGGACTGAGAAGTAAGCAACATCTTGAAAGGAGCAAAAAGCCTTGTGTGGAGGCCCAAAAGTGCAGACACTTGCTGTAAATAAATATCTCTGGTTAAAACGCTATGGACTCGAGCACGAGACATTTGGGAAACTAGACAATCCCCAAATGCCAACCAAACCCCAACCAAACAACAAAATAAAGGTCAATCCATTTATTTTAAATGGTTTGTCAAATCTGCTAAAATATTAAGCAGAGAAGAATGACGTTGGCACATTCAATAATATCATCAACAGTGAATTTCCAACAACATTACCTCATTGGATCCAGCACGTTGATGAAATTGTAAGGAACTGGCTAAATCCAGTGTCTGTTTCGTGTTTCTCTGTTTAATCCCTTTCCCTGCAACATTGCAGATTTTGCTTTAAATTGCAAGCTTTGGCCAAACTGAAAACACCCCTGGTCTAACGTACTGGCCCAGGCCTCTCCCTTGATGCTCTGCGGCATAGCTCGTGATGTCATTTTGATGGACTTGGCTGGCAACAAATTAACTCCATTGCAATCCCGGGCGAAGCAGATCCTGGGTGCGGATTGGTGCTGTTTATTCTGGAATGCCCTGCTGGCTGACTCTCTGTGTGTTTGATCTCAGTTTTGTTTTTTGGGGGGCAGAGCTAAAGAAGGCTTTAAGTTCTCTCTCCCAGAAGAGAGTCAATCTCTGTCTATAACCCCAGTTGAGGGCTGTGTTTGCTCCTCGGCTGAGCTGAAACGCTTGAATCCTCTCTCAAATACCAGCTGGAACTCCCTTCAGCTAAACGGAGTCATTAGTGAGCATTCAAAGCCTGAAGACAGAGCTGGGGGAGAGGGTTATTTCTGGATTCCTCGCCCATTAAAGGCACCAGATTAGTCCAAGGCCTTGTGAAAACTGCTGCTCTGATATTATGTTGAACTGAGACAAGCTGTTGGTGAGTCTGCTGAAGCTGACCACATATCAGAAACCGAGCAGACCTGAAGGTCATCTTCCAAGGGTAAGACCCAGCTCAACACAAGTTAGAACGTATACCTAGAGGGGATCCCAGAGTTTGAGTATCCAGCCTGCTTGGCCCAGCCTTAAGTTCCTAACCCACTGGCCGTTCAGCACCACGCAGTCTGAAGAGATTCCCACCTACAAAGACCTCAACCCCAGCAGCGAAGATCCTCAAATATCTCACACCCAGTTTAAACCCCATTATTTGGACCCTGCCCCTGTCCCCTATGTATCTGGATTGTGGGCATGTGAGTGGATGGCGGGACGGTGTTTGGAGAATAGTTAGAAGAGAAGTACATTGTTCCAGTATTTTCATTAAATGCCTATCTTTAATGCTTGTTATAAATAACCAGTTTTTTAATGTTTTACTTACAAATCTGATGCTGGGAACATATTGGAGCAGTAAAGGGTCAAAGATCCCGGGAAAATACATGAATTGTTGGGGAATTCACTTATGTTGGGACTCTGGGGTCTGTGGGACTGGAACTGACTGCGCAGCCACCCAGGGTGTTGTAACAAAATAAACATTCAACTTGTTTAACTGCATCTAAACATTGTGAACATGTCTTGCTCAGTGAGCATGTGTTATTGTAATGGCTTTCTATTGTCCACATTGTCAGTATTGTGTACTTACTTCTGTCACAGAGGCTCCTACATCATATTCACTTATGTTGCAACTCAACTCAATAAACTTGAGCCTTCAAGTAGACGGATAATTGTTTTGATATATAATTCATGTCCAAACTAACATTTGATATGATTTTGTGTGGAAGCCATTGCTCACTTTGCACAATTCTCATGGCAAAGAATCATTTTCACAGTGCCTTTACTAAATAAAATGCTCCAAACTGCTTCACACAGGAGAGCAAAGACATTGAACTGTAATAAAAGTGCTGGGTAATATGATTTGGGGAGAGAGGACAAAAGGCAAGGGGGAGAGATCCAGGAACCGGGTTTTTAAATGCCCGGGGTGGGAGGGGGAGGAAGAGGGTTGGGACCTGGGCAGGGATACGGTTTGAAGAGCACTGTCCATGAGGTTGTCCCAGGGTTCCAATACCCCTGGGACAGTTTGAAATGTTCATACGATAAGCTGGGGATAAGAAGTGAAAACGTACCGCCAATGTTTTCTAAAATTCATTTACGTGATGTGGGCGTTGCTTGCCACGCCCAAATTTATTACCCATCCCTAGTTGCCCTTAGAAAGGTGGCGATGAGAACAAAGAACAAAGAACAAAGAAAAGTACAGCGCAGGAACAGGCCCTTCAGCCCTCCAAGCCTGCGCTGACCATGCTGCCCGTCTAAACTAAAATCTTCTACACTTGTGGGGTCCGTATCCCTCGGAGTTGTCATCTTGAACCCCACAGTCCCTGTACACGCACAGTGCTGTTGGGAAGGGTGTTCCAGGATTTTGACACAGTCACCCTGTCGGAATGGCAATGTATTTCCAAACCAGGATAATGAGGGGAACCTCCAGGTGGTGGCATTCTCAGGTGTCTGCTGCCCTTGTCCTTCTAGATGGTAGTGGTCATGGGTTTGGAAGGTGCAGCCGAAGGAGCCTTGGTGAGTTCCTGCAGTGCAACATGTAGATGGTGCACACGGCTGCCAGAGGTCGCCATTGGTTGGAGGGAGTGAATGTTTGTGGAAGGGATGCCAATCAAGCGGGTTGGATGGTGTTGAGCTTCTTGACTGTATTTGGAGCTGCACTCATCCAGACAAGTGGAGCATATTCCATCACGCTCCTGACTTGTGTCTTATAGATGGTGGACAGGCTGTGGGAAGTCAAGAGTAGAGATACTCGCCACAGGATTCCCAGCCTCTGACATGCTTTAGCAGCTGCAGTATTTGTATGACTAGTTTTTGATCAATGGTAACCCCCAGGTTGTTGATTGTAGGGGACTCAGCGATGGTAATGCCATTGAATGTCAAGGGGTGAGGGTTGGATTCTCTTGTAGGAGATGGTCATTGCCTGGAATCTGTGTGGCACAAATGTAACTTGTCACTTATCAGCCCTAGCCTGGATATTGTCCAGGTCTTGCTGCATATTGGGTAGTCATCAGCAAAGATCCCCATTTAGAACATGGAACATAGACCATACAGTGCAGAAGGAGGCCATTCAGCCCATTGAGTCTGCACCAACCCACTTAAGCCCTCACTTCAACCCTATCCCCTTAACCCAATAACCACTCCAAAACCTTTTGGACATGAAGGGCAATTTATCATGGCCAATCCACCTACCCTGCACGTCTTTGGACTGTGGGAGGAAACCGGAGCACCCGGAGGAAACCCACGCAGACACGGGGAGAACGTGCAGACTCTGCACAAACAGTGACCCAGCAGGAAATCGACCCTGGGACCCTGGTGCTGTGAAGCCACAGTGCTAACCACTATGCTACCATGCTTCTGGCCTCTCTGCTCCTTTCGGAGTTTTCCGAGGGCCCTGTGTGGTCAGGAATGAAATTTTTAGTCTTCATTTTGGTGAACCGTACAGTCTGATGCACAGCCATTGGGTTCACCGAGGGACCAAAAGAAAATACATCTCGTGTCAGAGAAGGTTATCTGGCCCTCAGGCCATCATTGCAGGAATGTGAGGCAGGCTCTGGTTTAGCCCGGTCACCTTCCAGAACAATCATTTATCCTTACGGCTTTCTAAGGAACTGCCTGCTCAACTCAGCAAGGCACCAGCATTCCCAAACATGGCTGTCGTCTGCCTTTGTCACTGGTCCCAGGCAGGCAGCTCCTGCCTCCTTGAGGTGCTTGGTGCCTCGAAATGGACATTGTGGTCACCTCCAGGTCAATCGGTCATTTACATTTGGGAATTGCATCATAAGCGTGATGCTGTTGTGGTGCAGGGTCAAGATCCCGAATTAATCCAGTCGTTGGGTTCCCATCAAAAATTTGATCCCGGCCAAGCCTCGAGGTTGAAGGTTGTGCCATTGATGGAGCATCAATGGAAATAGTTAATGCAGAGAAAGCCGACATTAGAGATCGAGGATCAGGTTAAAGGGTGTTCAAGCTGATCAATTTTCTTTCCACTTTATTTCCTCTATCGTGAGTTAGTTAATTAAGGTCAAGTAGGGGCAGCACGGTGGGGGGCAGCACGGTGGCCTAGTGGTTAGCACAACCGCCTCACGGCGCTGAGGTCCCAGGTTCGATCCCGGCTCTGGGTCACTGTCCGTGTGGAGTTTGCACGTTCTCCCCATGTCTGCGTGGGTTTCGCCCCCACAACCCAAAAATGTGCAGAGTAGGTGGATTGGCCACGCTAAATTGCCCCTTAATTGGAAAAAATAATTGGGTAATCTAAATTTTAGAAAAAAAAAAGAAAAAAAAAATTAAGGTCAAGTAAGATTCTAACATATGAACTTGACGGGCATACCCCAATACCACAATGAATGAAAATGAAAACCGCTTATTGTCACGAGTAGGCTGCAATGAAGTTACTGTGAAAAGCCCCTAGTTGCCACATTCCGGCGCCTGTCCGGGGAGGCTGGTACGGAAATTGAACCGTGCTGCTGGCCTGCTTGGTCTGCTTTAAAAGCCAGCGATTTAGCACAGTGTGCTAAACCAGCCCCAATGGCTGGATTATCAAGATTAGATGCACTTCCTCCCCCCCTCTCCCCCACTCTGATCACCCCTACCTCTCCACTCTCACATCATCCCTACACCCACAACCAAGTATCTTCCTGGGAAAGGTAAAAGGCCCCAGGAAAAACCCGGGACCAATAAAAGGCAAAGATAATCTGGGAAATTCCTGTCTGACCAGATCAGCGAGAGGCAGAATGACAGAGAGGAAACTGGCCACACTGGAGATGAATGTTTGAGTAACCTGTTCATTGCTGCACATTTTTCATTGTGATTTTCGACACTGAGCGATTATCATTTTTCATTTTCATTGGATCGTCAAAATGTAGATTGATACAAGGCAGGAGCAGGCCATTTGGCCCAACATGTCTGTTCTGCCTCAATGAAAGGACGATTCAATTAGACTTGACGCACTTGCTCAAAAGCAGAAGATATTTTCTCTTTACTGTTTTGGGGACATTGAGGCCACTGATCTAAACTCCACTGTTAAGGCAGCTTGATTCTGTTAACACAATCCAGAGCAAAGGTCCAAACTTGGACCCAGTCCACATTCTATCTAACTCAATCTCACATTATGGGTGAGTTTACCCATTGAGGACACTCTTGTGATGTTTTAAACCTTTTAGGGTTTGAAATTAAATGAAATGAATGAAATGAAAATCGCTTATTGTCACGAGTAGGCTGCAATGAAGTTACTGTGAAAGTCCCTAGTTGCCACATTCCGGCGCCTGTTCAGGGAGGCTGGTATGGGAATTGAACCGTGTTGCTGGCCTGCCTTGGTCTGCTTTAAAAGCCAGCGATTTAGCCCAGTGTGCTAAACCAGCCCCTTTTCATCCTCGTTGCCAGTCAGCTCCTCTGAGGCGTGGTATTGTTTGAATTCTTCAACAGCACAGCTGTCTTAGAATAGCTCCCTCACTATCTACACCGGCATGGTCATGGTGCGGCCATTAGTTTCCCATCTACTCGCAAGAATCAACTCATTTTATCAAGGCTTTTTTTAAAAATAAATTTAGAGTACCCAATTAATTTTTTCCAATTAAGGGGCAATTTAGCATGTTCAATCCACCTACCATGCACATCTTTGGGTTGTGGGGGCGAAACCCACGCAAACACGGGGAGAATGTGCAAACTCCACACGGACAGTGACCCAGAGCCGGGATCGAACCTGGGACCTCAGCGCCGTGAGGCGGTTGTGCTAACCACTAGGCCACCGTGCTGCCCATATTTTATCAAGGCTAACGGGAATAGGCAAAACGTCCTCTTTGAAGGGAATCAGAAGTGAGCAGTCTTGTGCCAGTGAGGAATTTTAGAACCAAGCATTTTGCTGCACACTCCGACAGTGACGAGATCGCCTTGGTCACGTCTCCGAGTGCTGTCAGCCACAGGGCAGTGTGAGTGCTAGAGCCAATTCCAATGGGTCGCAAACCTGTCGTTGTGCTTAATTAATCACCAGGTTTAACAAGAGGAAAGTAATCTGATACTCTGTTTCTCGACGGAGAGTGTGAATCATGGCACAGAATCATAATCACGTACCTCTACAAGGCATAGATTGGAAAGTAAATAGAGGGGATGATTTTTCAGGTCACTTCGCCAAGGGTGCAAATCCCCTCGTGACCTCAAAATGTCATGAGAGGATCATAACGGGAGGAGGGACAGGGAAGGTGCAATGAAGGGAGGAGGAACGGAGAGGTTGTGAGCGATGGGGAACGGGGTAATACATGGTGGGGGGTGGTATGGAGAGGTGGGACAGGGCAGCAGAGCTACCAATGGCCAGGCCTGTTAGTTGGCAAATCGTGAGTTGATGAGGATGTTCCGTATGTGGCGGCCTTGAAGCACACATTGGGCATTCTGCCCTGCCCGCCCAAGCTCCGCGCCAGGTTATTGCTAGACATCCTCTTCATCCTCCTTGCCAGTTGAGGCCTGCCGTTCTTCTGCCTCCTTCAATGGGTCCACCTTCTGCTGCGCGCGGGTCTCAGCTGGCAGCACAATGTTAGAGGCCCTCCTGGGGCTATATTGGAGAGCCCCACCAGAACGGTCCAGGCATTTGAAGGACATTATGAGGACTGTGAAGCTCGGCTCAGTGATGCTCCTGGTTGCTGCATGGGCGTCATTACACCAAGTCTCCATTTCGGTCTGGGGCCTCCGGACAGGCCTTAGCCAAGTCTTTAGTGGCTAGCCTTTTTTCACCCTAGAACCAAACCCTCACACGAGGGAGCGCCTCGAAGGTGCCGGGAACCTCAGAGTGCGTCAGGATGTAAGTTCCTGTGCGCTGCCTAGATATTGGGCGCAGATGTGCAGCTGGTGGTCACACACCGACTGCACATTCAGGGAGTGGAAGCTCTTGCTATTAATGAAGAGCACCCCCTGATGAGCCAGTTCTCGTAGGAGGACATGCGTGCCATCAACCATACCCTGGACCGAGGGCATGCTAGCGATGGCAGCCAATCCTGCTCGCTGTGCATTCTGGTGTGCTTAGTCCAGAATGAAGTTTATATAGTCCACTGCCCGGGTACAGAGGGGATCCATACCAGCACAGATGCACCTCTGTGTTTGGAAGTCTGCGAGACCCCAGATACGTCCCTGCTCGACCTTTGTATGGCACAGATGGTGCATGGTTTCCCTGTTTAACCAAAGTTGGGAGCAGCACATAGAGTCACAGAATCATACAGCACAGAAAAGGCCCTTCGGCCCATCGGGTCTGCACCGGTCATACAGTTCGGCAGCTCCTCGGAGGTCAGCCATCGATGATTTACACGGACCCTGACGTGGTGCCTCCTTTTTACCTCTTCGGCCTGTTGGATGGCAGGCACTCAAGCTTCACCAGCTGGCTCCTTTGGGCACCCCCTGCCTGATCACCACTGCACAAATAATGCCAGATTGGCATCCTGGCAGTGCCAACCTGGGCACCTTGGCAGTGTCTGGCTGGCATGCACCCAGCATACCACCCAGCCCAGGGGGCAAGCACATAGGGGCCTCCACTCCCCTGCGAGACCACCATGAGTATCAGTGGGCGGGATTCTCCGACCCCCCAGGATTCGGCAGGGGTGGGAATCGCGCCGCACCGGTCGGCGGGCCCCCCGCAGCGATTCTCCGGCCTGTGATGGGCCGAAGTCCCGCCGCTGACAGGCCTCTCCCGCCGGCGTGGATTAAACCACCTATCTGACTGGCGGGATTGGCGGCGCAGGCGGGCTCCGGGGTCCGGGGGGGGCGCGGGGTGACCTGACCCCGGGCGGTGCCCCCACGGTGGCCTGGCCCGCGATCGGGCCCACCAATCGGCGGGCGGGCCTGTGCCATGGGGGCACTCTTTTCCTTCCGCCCTGCCATGGCCTTCACCATGGCGGAGGCGGAAGAGAATCCCCCCCCTGCGCATGCGCCGGTATGACGTCAGCAGCCGCTGACGCTCTGGCGCATGCGCGGACTTACACCGGTCGGCCATGTCCTTTCGGCCCCGGCTGGCATGGCGCCAAAGGCCATTCACGCCAGCCGGCAGAGTGGGAACCACTCCGGCGCGGGCCTAGCCCCTCAATGTGAGGGCTTGGCCCCTAAAGGTGCGGAGAATTCTGCACCTTTGGGGCGGCCCGACGACGGAGTGATTCACGCCACTCCAACACGCCGGGACCCCCTGCCCCGCCGGGTAGGGGAGAATGCTGGCCCAGTTTTTCTTTCAAAAAATATACTTTATTCATAAAATTTATAATAAACCTAACAGAACATTTCAAATTGTCTTGACTGTACATTTCCATCAAAGTTACACATTCACTTTCAATTGGGATGACATTACACACATATCCCGCTTTACGTTACAGTTCTTTCTTAAATATTTACATTGTCATGTTTCTTTTATACATTTGAATGCTAATGACCCAGACCGAGGGGTTTTACACTGTTACCCACCCCTCGGTGTACAATTGCTGGTCAGACCTTACACAGTGGTCTTTCCCCATTGCGCCTTGGCAGCAGCTGCCCCAAGCTTGAGTGCGTCCCTCAGCACGTAGTCCTGGACCTTGGAATGTGCCAGTCTGCAACACTCGGTCGAGGACAATTCTTTGCACTGGAAGATCAGCAAGTTTCGGGCAGACCAAAGAGCGTCTTTCACCGAGTTGATGACCTTCCAGCAGCAGTTGATATTTGTCTCGGTGTGTGTCCCTGGAAACAGTCCGTATAGCACAGAGTCCTGAGTCACAGAGCTGCTCGGGATGAACCTTGACAAATCCCACCGCATCTCTCTCCAGACCTTCTTTGCAAAGGCACATCCCACAAGGAGGTGGGCGACCGTCTCATCTGCCACACAGCCACTCTGAGGGCAGCGTGCAACAGTGCTGAGACTTCGGGTGTACATGAAGAATCTGACCGGGAGGGCCCTTCTCACCACCAGCCAAGCTGGGTCTTGGTGCTTGTTTGTAAGTTCTGGTGATGAGGCGTTCTGCCAGATGACTCTGACAGTCGGCTCAGGGAACCATCCAACGTCCTCCACAGTCTCCTTTTCCCTGAGGGCCCCGAGGACATTACGTGCTGACCACTGCTTCATTGCCTTGTGGTCAAAGTTGTTTTTCTTCAAAAATGTTTCCACGAGGGACAGAATCTCGGCCCAGTACTGATCAGGGCACACGCGAGGTCTCTGAGGTGAAGGGGATAGATCCCAAAGCCTTGGGTGCCTTGGGAAACTTCATATTTCAGTGAGAGCTGTCTGGCTCTCATATGCAGATTTGCCAAAAAAGTGATCACGAGGCAGCAGTGCTAACCACTGGGCTACCATCACGGTTATGGGTGATGACAAAATATAAAAAGGCATTAAATATATTTTTAGAATGGCTGTTTAATTTGAAAATAACTAGGTTTCCGATGGCGGTTTTGGCTGGAAGAATAAGGATGCGCACACTGCTTTGACAATAGAGATGTGACTGGGGTACACAAAAGAAAAAGAATCTGGAGTACAGACACATATGTCATTAGAAGTAGTGTGTGGGCTAATAATGCCACTGAAAAACAAAACCAAGCATTGGGTTTATTTTGAGAAGGATATAATTGGAACGCAGGGTAAAAACCTTGGTTAGATCTTGGAGTATTTGGAATACTGTGCCCCATCCTGGTCTCCACGTTATAAAATAGGTATATGAAATAGGTATACAGGCATTGTTGAAAGTGCAAGAAAGATTTACAAGAATATCGCCTAGCTGAGGCTTCAATTTAGCCAGGAAAGACGGAAAACGCTGGAAATCTTTGCATTAGCACGGAGAAGGTTGATAAAGGTTTTTTGAAATCATTAAGGAATTTTAATAGACAAAACGATTGGGCTAGATTCTCCGTCTCAGCGGCTAAGTGCCGGCTCAAACAGAGAATTCGCGGCCGTTTTACAACCTGAAAATCAGACGCAAAATCCTTACCGATTCCGGGACGGGTGAGGGGCTAGCAGCGGTGCCGAGTGATACTCCTGGCTCCCACACCGCAAACAGCCGGAGAATGGCGGGGTCCGTGGCTGTGCATGCGCACGGCTGACAATCTGCAGCGGTCGCACCGTACAACATGGCGCCGGCCGTGCGCGGACCCGGCCCGCCATGCACGACCCCACAGGCCACCCTCTGGCCACCCCCCTGGCCATCGCCCACCAGTCCCTCCAGCCCTCGTGGAAGTCCCCCCCCCCCCCCCCCCCATCAGCGGTACGGGTCCCAGCCGAGTGAGGCGGCGCTGGACAGCAGGGCTCCTGACCGCCCAGACTACACGTCCCCCCGCGCGCTCGGTAACCCGTCCCATTGGGGGCGGAGCATCTCGGGAGGGCCTGCCAATGGCGTGCCAACGCCTTTGCAATGCCGTGCAGCGCTCAACGCGATTACGCCACTTCCAAGGGGGTCGAGCATGGCTGACTGGCATCAAACCAGCGCCAGCCCTGATTTGGGTTTCGGAGTGGATTCTCCGCCCCATCGCCGATTACGATATCGGCGTCGGGCAACGGAGAATCCCGCCCAATATGTTTCCACTTGTAAGGGGCTTAAAAACTAGGAGCCATAAATAAAAGATAATCACAAATTTATCCAAATTGACCCAAAGGGCGAGAAACCTTTGCACAGGGAGTGGTGAGATTGTGGAAGTCAGTACCCAAAGAAGCAGTTGTGGTAAATAACATGGATTTATTTAATGGAAAGCTGAATAAATACATGAGGGAGAAAAGAATAGAAGGATACCAAAGGGACGAGTCTTCGCAGGAACATGATCAGGTGGAACATAAACTCATTCACTGTTCAGCCTTGTTTTTGTGCTGTAGATCTATATAATTCAATTTAATGTTTAACCTTGATAACAGGAATGCATTTTGGTCCTCAATTCTCATGAAGTACAAAATTCTGCCAAGTTACATCAGCTAACCATTCATCCGTATGATCCATGTTTAAAGATCAAGGTACCACAAAGGAATGATTTTCTGAATCTAATTATTCCCCTCAGGTACTAAATATGCTTTCAGCAAAAAAAAGTATCCTTATTTAGACTTCGAAAAGATGCGGAGCTGATTTAGGAGGTTGTTGGCAGGGATGAGGGACTTGAGTTCTGAGGAGAGGTTGGAATTGCTAGGACTGGTCTCCTTGGTGCTAAGAATGCCAAGAGGTGACCTAGGCCAGAAAACTCCGACCGCGGGAGTTTCCTTGTGACGTGGGGTGGCTTCAATGACAATTCCCATTGACAGCGACGGGAGCAGGGAATCTCACCGCCGGCGAACGGCGCACCGCGTCCCACTGCCAAGAAACACGCGGCTCGGAGGCCTGAGAGTCCACCATAGTTGAGATATTCAAGATGGTCCGAGGGTTTGATGGAGGAGACGAGTAACAGATGATTCCCTTTGGAGAAGGCTCAATAGCTCGTGGTCATAGTTTCACAATTGTTTAGAAGTGATCCAGAGAGACGATGTGGGAAAGTTTGTTCAGAGTGCTCTCGGGTTCTGGAACATTCTACTGAACAGCTGGCGGAAACTGACTGCGTGAATAATTTAATGGTGGAGGAGGATGAGGGGTACTTGAGAATAAGGAATTTACAGGATTAAGAACAAAAATGGGGAATGTGGGAGTATTGATCTCCGGTTTCTCAAAGAGCCATCGCAGGTTCGATAAGTCGGATGGCCTCCTTCTGAACTGTAATTTTGATTCTACGGCTCTCTTAATACTGAAGTAAAGGCTGATTGAGTAGTGATAGGAAAAATGAGATGGCACATCATAACAGAGCGTAAAATGGCTCTGGAATTAGTGAATACCTGTATATTACGCGTTACTTCAAAGTGACAAACTTAAGCTTCTTCGCATGAGGACAACTGGTTATTGGAACAGAGTGGCAGCTATTGTAATGTAACGAATGATGTTGCACACTCGCACAATTAATACCACAGGAAGACGGAGCTCCATGATTGATGGAACTGTTTATGGTTGATGAGTCCCCTTCAAAAGTGAAATGATGCTCAAGTTTATAGAAAAATCAAGCACAGACATTGGAGGGGCGAATGCAATGGTGGCGGTCTTATGTAATCTCACCCGTTCCATAGAGAAATGAGAGTTAATGCTTCAGGTCAATGACCTTCTGTCAAAACTGGAAGAAGTTAGGTACTTATCAGATTAGAAGTATAAGGCATGGTAGCAAGGGGCAGCAGGGTAGCATGGTGGTTAGCATAAATGCTTCACAGCTCCAGGGTCCCAGGTTCGATTCCCGGCTGGGTCACTGTCTGTGCGGAGTCTGCACGTCCTCCCCCTGTGTGCGTGGGTTTCCTCCGGGTGCTCCGGTTTCCTCCCACAGTCCAAAGATGTGCGGGTTAGGTGGATTGGCCATGCTAAATTGCCCGTAGTGTCCTAATAAAAGTAAGGTTAAGGGGGGGTTGTTGGGTTACGGGTATAGGGTGGATACGTGGGTTTGAGTGGGGTGATCATGGCTCGGCACAACATTGAGGGCCGAAGGGCCTGTTCTGTGCTGTACTGTTCTATGTTCTATGTCCATGTTCTATCTTCTAAAACGTTGAAGATGCCGGGGGCTGGAGGAGAGATGAAGAAAGGGGAAGGTCGGTATTGAGTGAGGTGGAGGATAGGTTTTGTTAAATGACAAAGGAGATGCAAGGCAAAATACAACTTTCTGAAGGCCGTAAACAACAATAAAAGCGGAATCCAGAGGACAAATGAATGGTAAAAGCAGAAACATTACCCTGACCCAAAATTTGAGACGGTGGGAGTGGCGTTCGTGATTTATAGTTGCCGGAAGTTTAACAAGCTAATTCTCTGATCATCCCAGTAGTTAATTTATCAGCACCGCCTGCTTTCTTTTTTCAATTTTATGCACCTGCTTTTGTGAATTTTTTTCTTCTTGTTGCACTGAAAGTTAAGATGCATATTTGCAGGCGAATCAACATGATTTTTCATCTATTGATACCAAGTGCAGCATGCGCTACATGTATAATTAACCTGACTTTATGTTGCCTCAATAAATGCTGAACTTCAGGGAAACGTGACCCAAATGCATATGTGCGAAATTGTAAATCAACACACCAGGAAGTGTGGGTTATTGTGAGGTTGGCTTCAGAGATGTGCTGACTCATTTTGTTTTATTTTGGGGGGGGGGTTCACTTGCTGGGTGATATTTATAGCACTCTTGTTAACCGCTGTAGAAGTTCCTGTCAGCGTGAATTTATTGCTCATTGTGGAGCTGAGCCCTCAATACCATTTTGCTATTCATTCATGGGATGTGGGTATTGCTGGCTAAGCCAGAATTTATTCCCATCCCTAATTGCCCCTGTGAAGGTGGTGGTGAGCTGACTTCCTTGAACCGCTACAGTCTCTCAGGTGCAGGCACACCCACTGTGCTGTTAGGGAGGGGCACCCACAGTGACAGTGAAGGAACGGCGACATATTTCCAAGTCAGGATGGTGAGTGGTTTGGAGGGGAATTCACAGGCACAGGTGTTCCCATGCATCTGCTACCCTTGCCCTTCTAAATGGGTTTGGGAGGTGCTGTCAAAGGTAAGTTTCTGCAGTGCATCTTGTAGATGGTACACACTGCTGCTACTGTGGGTCAGTGGTGGAAGGAATCAATGTTTGTAGTTCAAGTGCCAATCAGACAGGCTGCTTTGTCCTGGATGGTGTCGAGCTTCTTGAGTGGTGTTTTTGGAGCGACACTCATCCAGGCAAGTGGAGAATATTCCTTCACACCCCTGACTTGTCCCTTGCAAATTGTGGACAGGCGTTGGGGAGTCAGGTGGTGACTTACTTGCTGAAGGATTCCAGCTGCTGACTTGCTCTCGTAGCCACAGTATTTATATGGATAGGTTAGTTCAGTTTCTGGTCAATGGTAACCTCCAGGATGTAGATAATGCAGGGATTCAGTGATGGTAATGCCGTTGAATGTCAAGAGGTGATGATTTGATTCTCTCTTGTTGGAGTTGGTCATTGCCTGGCACTTGTGTGGCTCGAACATTACTTGCCACTTGTCAGCCCAAGCTTGGATATTGTCCAGGTCTTGCTGCATTTGGATACGGACTGTTTCAGTATCTGAAGAGTCACAGATAGTGCTGAATATTATGCAATCATCATCAAACATCCCCACTTTTGATTGACATTGATGAAGCAGCTGAAGATGGTTGAGGAATCCCTGCTGTGATGTTCTGGAGCTGCTATGATAACAAGTCCCGAAAGACATACTGTTAGGTAATTCGGACATTTTGAATTCTCCCTCTGTGTACCGAACAGGCGATGGAATGTTGCGACTAGGGGCTTTCACAATAACTTAATTGCAGTCTTACTGTCAGCCTACTTGAAATGAAAAATGAAATGAAAATCGCTTATTGTCACGAGTAGGCTTCAATTAAGTTACTGTGAAAAGACCCTAGTCGCCACATTCCGGCGCCTGTCCGGTTATTATTATTTTAAAAAACACAGCCATCTACTTTTGTGCCAGGTACAACTCCAAAGAGAGGAGGGTTTCCCCCTGACTCCCATTTGATTCAGATTTGCTGGGAATCCTTGATGCCATACTCAATCGACACTTGATGCCAAGGGCAGTCACTCTCATAGAACCCATAGAACCTTATGGTGCGAAGGAAGCCATTCGGCCCATCGAGTCTGCATGATCTTCGAAAGAGCACCCCACCTAGGCCCTATATCCCGTTCTATCCCTGTAACCCCACCTAACCTTTGGACACTAAGGGATCATTTAGCTTGGCCAATCCATCTAACCTGCGCATCTTTGGACTGTGGGTGGAAACCAGAGCACCCGGAGGAAACCCGCGTAGACATGGGAAGAAAGTGCAAACTCCACACAGTCACCAGAGGTCAGTATCAAACCTGGGTCCCCGGCGCTTTGAGGCAGCAATGCTAACCATGCCATCAAACCTCTCGCCTCACCTCTGGATTACAGCTCTTTTGTTCATAGTTGAACCAAGGCTGTAATGAGCTGAAGAGCTGGGTGACCCTGGAGTAACCCATACTGAGCATCAGTGAGCAGATTATTACTGAGTTAAATGCCATTTGATCGCACTATTGATAACCCCTTCCATCACTTTGCTGATGATCAAGATGGGAGAGGTGACTGACTGGATTGGATTTATCCTGTTTCTTGTGTACAGGACCCTCCTGGGCAATTTTCCACATTGCCGGGTATATGCCAATGTTCTAGCTGTACTGGAACAGCTTGGCGAGGGACACGTGATAGATTCCGGAGCACAAGTCTTCAGTACTATTGCCGGGATATTGTCAGGGCCCATAGCCTTTGCAGTATCCAGTGTCAGGGCCCATAGCCTTTGCAGTATCCAGTGTCAGGGCCCATAGCCTTTGCAGTATCCAGTGTCAGGGCCCATAGCCTTTGCAGTATCCAGTGCCTTCAGCCAGTTCTTGACATCACATGGAGTGAGACGTATTGGCTGAAGACTGACACCTGTGATGCTGGGGAGCTCCAGAAACGTCTGAGATGGAGTACCCATTCAGCTCCATTGGCTGAAGTTTGCAGCACATTTGACTTGCACATTTGGTGTTGTTAATTCAGAGGTAAAATTCACAATGTAAACCCAAATGCAATGAGGAGCAGGGCCTCAGGCTCAGAGGTTAAAGGATAGTTTAACTTATTTTGCATGGAAGCTGATGCTCGCTGGGGCAGTGATGGCAGGTGATGGTGAGAGCTAGAGTGGAGTCAGATAACAAACTTAAGGGGGTCCTGTTAAGGAAATCAATGAACACCTATCTGAGGGTCAGTGCAGTATGAAAAGGGAAGACTGAGGGGCGATCTGATAGAGGCCTTTAAGATTATGTTTGGAATTGTCCCACACTCCCAACCCCTCCCCTTGACACTGGTGGGAATCGTGGTGGGCGGGGTGGGGTGGGGGACAATCATGCTGGAACTGTAAAATCAGTTTCCCGACAGCGGGAAAGTACGGCTGCAACATTGTGGTCCCGACAACCACGCTGATGCGACCATCAATTCAACCAGAGACACGAGTTGGAGTAAACTGTGGCTTTAATCGGCTTACAACTGAGCCTGCCTGCGACTATGCTGAACTGAAAGCGGACTCGCAGGACTGCAGCACTTATACTTCCTGAAGGGGGTGGAGCCGAGGGCGGAGCCCTGTACATGCTCCTCATCTCCCCCTGTGGGCAGAGCCACCCAACGGCTCACAGATGGAGCCCACAGGGACACAGTAATGTACAGTGTGAATTATAGTGGTTACACATTCACCACACACGCGGGATAATTACAGGTCACCATTACTGCCAGTGACCATCAGGAAGACCTTTTGTGTATTAATGTCGGGGTGCAAATGACCCCTCGACTGGAATTGTCCCCCACCGGCCATTGTCCCTTTTCCCACTTCACCCGCGCGATTTCACACCAGTCCAGAGCATGGCCAGACCAGTGCCGATGCCAGGATTAACTGGATGGAAATCTGGGGCAGCTTCCAGAGATTTAAAGAGATGGAGGCCTCCAGCGACCTTGGACCTGGAAGATGACCTGCTGCAGTGGGTGGGTGGATCCTCGAGCTGCAGGTGGTTCCAGGACATGTCTGGGCACCTTGACATGGGCAATTTCCTGGGCTGGCTCCTGGGCTGGGGCATCCTTTTTTTTCCTATTACGTAGAGTTGAATCATCTGTGAAGAAATGTTTAATGAATCCCAGTGCGATGGTGATTGTTTATAGAATTTATTAATACTCAGAAGGTGTGGACTTTCTGCCTGCAGCGCAGAGGGCAACCGCTATCAAAGATGCCTCTGTTCTTTTTCTGACCTCAGTGAAAATTGCCATGCCAGTGCAGGAAGAGATTGGGGCCCCATTTGTAAATGCCCCTTTGATCTCTTGAAAATCCCCCTCCCCCCCTTGACACCCCAGCTCCACCTCCGGCCCCCACAATGCCCCAACGTACCTGTAACAGGGTCCTTGCGTCCTTCCTCACCCCACCTCATAAGGGCAAGGCAACCCTGGGCGATCCCTGGCATGGGCAACCTGGCACCGAGATCGTTGCACTGCCGACCTGGCACTCTGGCAGTGCCCCTACCATCCTGTCAGTGCCATTGGGCACCTGGGCGCTCCAAGCGATGCATATCTGGCGAGAGGGATTTAACGGTCTCGTCATGGGAATGAGTTGGGTGCGAT
Source organism: Scyliorhinus canicula (assembly GCF_902713615.1). NCBI lineage: Eukaryota > Metazoa > Chordata > Chondrichthyes > Carcharhiniformes > Scyliorhinidae > Scyliorhinus > Scyliorhinus canicula. Next base: position 16,250,189 of record NC_052146.1, read on the forward strand.
GAGGTCATTCGATCGCACTCATGGGCAGAAACCCACAGGATAAAACAAAATGATAACATTGTTGGGATCAAAACATTGCAGCAACTAAGCTTGCTTTTGATTTGTACTGCATCAGTTTGATCACTCCAGTACAACATCATAAGCAGAAAAGTTCAACGCAATCCAGCAGCGAGCAGCTCTTTATGGATTCAACCTCCCTGCATGTGATCAAAAGCTACGTTGACTGCGAGCATCGAAACTGGCACAAATATGCGAACAAAATTGTCAAGTAATTGTCTCACCATAGAAAGCCGCATAACCCAGTGTCCAACCTTAATTATTTATTGCAATCTTGCTGCAGGGTTTCTGCAGACCTCTGTCGTTCAAAAGAATCTCTCGCTGAGGTAGGGGTTCCAGGGCGGCTGTGGGGTGGGAGGGAGAGATTTATCTTCGATCTGCCATTCTTAATCCAACCAACTCACTGTAACCGAAGCACGGGAGGGGGCTCTATCAGTCCAGATACTTAGAAGGGAATCACTCCGTCAGAGGCAAATTGGATGCCAGGATTAAGTTCACCTGTAACCCTCTGCCTTCATTCCATACCCACACCTATTCCACAAAGCCTTCTATGTTTCAAATACTTATCCAATTTGCTTTTTCGTGACGCTACTCTCTCCGCTTCAATCCTCATTTGTGGAAGCGAATTCTGTGTTCCAATAACTCTCTCAGTGTAAAGGTCTTTCCCTCCTTTGCTCCCAATCCTGAGGCTACACCCCCCTCCTCAATCGCAACACAATCACAATTTAGGTGAGAGCCGTGGCCCAGCACGTGTCACTCTTGCCTCGGAGTCAGAGGTTTGTGGGTCCTGAGTCCTACTCGAGAGACTTGAGCACCGAACCCGTGTTTGACGCTCCAACTAGGCACCGAGAGAGAGCTACACTGTTGACGGTGCCATGTCATGGATGAGACATTAAATCGAGGCCCTCTCTAGCCCCTCGGGTGGATGTGAAAGATGTTGAACTACTTCCATTGGCTGTAACGTTCTTTGGAACATCCTGAGGGCGCAAACGCTGCTACATAAATGCAAGCCTTTCTTCCTTTCACAATGACTTTCTCCCGGCTGCCCTGTCAACTTGCTCACATGACTAAACTAAACTCAAAGAGCCGAAGAAGATAAAAAAAATAGGAGCATGAGTAGTCCATTCAGCCATGAATCCCACTCTACAATTCAGTGAGGGGATGGCTGATCTTTTATTTCAACATCATTTTCCTGCACTCTCCCCACATCCCTTGACGTTTTTAATATGTTGAAATCTATTGATTCCAGTCTTGAACTTCCAAAACTTTAAAAATAAATAGTGAGGGTACTTTTCGAACTTTCTGTTTTGCAAAGCCTGCAGCTAATGGCCCAATTGGCTGATGAAATATAGTTCCGGCACAGTGGTTGGCACTGCTGTCTCACAGCGCCGGGGACCCAGGTTGATTACAACCTCGAGTGACTGTGTGGAGTTTACGCTTTCTTACCGTGTCTGCATGGGTTTCCTCCGGGTGCTCCGGTTTCCCCTCTCAGTGCAGGTTAGATGGATTGGCTATGCTAAATTGTCCCAAGGTAGGGTTGTGTTGGGTGCTCTTTCAGAGGGTCGGTGCAGACTTGATGGACCGAATGGCCTCCTTCTGCACTCCAGGGATTCCATGGATTCTATGGAAGATTACTCACAAAGTAACAGTGAGGTGATACCAAGATTTGTTTTTTGTTTAAGATCTCCGAGACCATCGAGAGAGGGGAATATTGAGGGAGGTTTAAAGGTCTCCGGTTCCTGTGAAACAAGGCGGACGGCTTTCCACTCACTGTCAGAGTCTAAAGCCACGTTATGGATTGACTGCCTATCATAATGACCATCCAGTCCTCATTTGTATTGATTTTGAATTGCAAAGTTATCCTAATGAGTAAGAACAGGCCAGGAAGGGCCTGATGAGTAGTGACAATGAATAAATAAATTGCTGATTTCGCTGCTGTGGGCATTAAACTATTCAAAAACCAGGTGAAAGAAATAACCTATGCGGACATCGGAGCAGGAGTAGCCCATTCAACCTGCCCTCCCATTCAAATAGATTGTGGCAGGTCTGTGTCATAACTCCGTACACCTATGTTGGTTGTTTTAATACACTTAACGAACAAAATTTGAACAATTCCATTTTGGGACCTGGAGTGCTTTTCATGTCACAGGTTGGTGTTTTATGTTCCGGTCACAAAGGGGCTGGGGGCCGGAAATTGCTGCGGGCTGTTTATTGACTTCAGCGGCATGGTACATTCATACATGTAAGAACTGTAAGGGTTACTGCCACTTGAGGGACCGAGACTGTCATGTGGGAATCCCTTTCAGAAAAGTGTGTTTTATCAAATGGCTGCAGTGATATCATTGTGTCGGGGGAGCTGGAATGTGTCGGCTTTTTACTTTCGTTTCGAGCTGGAAGCTCTTTTTGGCTCTGTGTTTTCATTTTGCTTTCAGTTGGAGAGCTGCACTCAAACAAGAAGGTGTATATCCCTCTCTCTCAGGGCAGCACGGTGGCGCAGTGGTTAGCACTGCAGTCTCATGGCGCCGAGGTCCCAGGTTCGAATCCCGGCTCTGGGTCACTGTCCGTGTGGAGTTTGCACATTCTCCCCGTGTTTGTGTGGGTTTCGCCCCCACAACCCAAAAATGTGCAGGGTAGGTGGATTGGTCACACTAAATTGCCCCTTAATTGAAAAAATGAATTGGGTACTCTAAATTTTTAAAAAATCTTTCTCTCTCTAAAGAATGTCTCCAGATCACTTGATGATTTCAAAGTAATACCTGTTTCTGTAAGGAAAGCAAACCTACTGTCTATGTTAAAAAGGGTTTGTTGACTTGTGGATGTTGTCAGGAAAGTTACTTAGGGTTACCTGTGGAGTACTGTATCATTGGGGACAGAGTATTTGTGTTGATAATTCATAAGATGTTTACTGTGTGTTTATAAAATGTTAACTGGATTCATAGAATAAACATTGTTTTTGTATAAAAATATTTAGTTGTCTGTTGCATCACACCTGTAACGTGGGCCCTTGTGCTCCCCATAACCAAAATCTATTGAAAATTGTGGGTCAGGTGAACTCCATGGCCCATAATAAATGTTGCAAGTATATAAGACATTGATGCTAAGCCTTGTGGGGAGTTAGCTAGAGCATAGATTGAAGGAAAGATAGTGTGAGTAAGGGAAAAGAAAATGCTGGAAAATCTCAGCAGTTCTGGCAGCATCTGTAGGGGGAGAAAAGAACTAACATTTCGAGTCCGGTGACTCTTTGTCAAAGCTAACAGACAGAGAAATTGGGAAATATTTCTACTGTGGAGTGAGAATGAAAGATGAGTCATAGCCACAGAAACGCAGGGAAGCAGGGTGCTAATGGCCACAGAAACAAGGAGAAAGAGTGCTAATGGCATTCCCCAGAGAGAACAAAAGCTGTGAAAGGCCAAACAGCAGAGAAACTAACATCAGAGGGTGAACTGTAGATGTGGGGGGAGGGGAAGGGGGAAGCAAAGAGGAGAAAAGGTGGATAAGATGGGGGGGTGTTTAAATATATATTAAGAAAGACAAGAAAGAAAGAATTGGTAAAAGACAGTTAAAATGAAATGGGATGAAAACAAATGGGTCAAGGTGGGGTAGAGCTAATAGTGTGAGTGAGAGCAGATCATAGTTTATTACAGTGTAGAGATTAGTTGTAGATGAGTGTAGATTATTTAGTAATTATCAACTGTATTATTTAGGAGTACGCGTTGAATCCAAATTAGCAGTATTAATAAATGTATAACTTTGTTCAAATTGAAGCTATTTTGTGGTCTTTGTGAACACTATGCCAACCATTCTGAATTTAACAACATAAAGAACACCACAAGCGGGAGAGAAAGATACCACCAGTGGGAGGGACCATAAAGTTCCACCTTGGGTCATTTTGAAGTGTACAGTTATTCTGCAGGCAAATTCAGAAGCTAATACCCTGCGAGCAAGTGTTATGGGAGCGGCGTTTTCAGAACCCCAAAATGTATCATGGAGTTCAACCAACCTCTCACTTTAATGGATTGTTGCTTTTGAAGCACACGGCTTGGTCTCCAGGTGTGGTATTACAATTATGGACATTTGGGTTTTTAAACACAACACAATGTTTATTCCATGAATTCAACTTAACCTTCTTAAATAAACATTGGATCCCTTAACACCCCTTACTTAAAACAATACAACACTAAATAATCCCTCAAAATGTTCCTTCAAACCTCCAAAAGACTTAACACCTTTAAACAGAAACACATCAGGTTAAAGACATTACTATTATGAGTTTAAATCACCCAAATCAATCAGAGATATTCTTTCCTGGCAAAGATCACAGCAGATCCAGCTCACTGCAAACACAGACACACCCAAGCTCTTTTCCTCAAAACTGCTTTCTCCTTGCAAAACAGCTCACAGCCAACCAGCCAGGCACTTTTCAGCTGCTTTCTCAAACTGAAACTAAAAGCAGAAAAAGCAGAAGTGATCTCAGCTCAGCTCCCCCCCTCTGACATCACTTCAGTAATATGAGCTGCCCTATTTATTAAAGGTACATTGCTTAAACATCCATTTCTTAAAGATACTCTCACTTGACAGCAAGGTCCCACCAACAATGAGATGACCGATCAGTTTACCTGCTTTGGGTGGGACTCATTGAGGAATAAATGTTGAGCAGGACACGAGAATAAGCTTCTTGCTCCTCTTTGAATTGTGCCATGGAATTCCCACAGTTATCCGAACAGGCAAACAGCAAGTCAGCTTAACTTATGTTCTGAATGTCAGCACTGAAATGTGTCAAAAGCAAATGACTGCAAACGCTGGAATCTGAAACAAAAAAAAACGGAAAATGCTGGACAATCTCAGCAGGTCTGACAGCATCTGCGGAGATAGAAGGGAGCTAACGTTTTGACTCTTTGTCAAAGCTGAAAGTGTCAGCCTGCATTATGTGTACAAGTCCTGGCAGTGGGACACAAAGCCTTTATCTTCTTCCCAAAGGCAAAAGTGCGATTGCTCAGAATAAATTGACACTAATTGGTGTTGCATACCATGATTCTCTCTGACCCTGTCGCAGAGTTACATATATTTCAGCCCCAAATTATCTGTTCTGCCTCAAGCATTGGACTCCACTGGCTGGCAAGGGCTTTGATGATAACAATTGGAGGGTCCTTGACTTTGTACCTAGTGGCTTGTGATTCTTCTGTCAACTCATTTTGATGGATGAAAAACAATGGGCTGGCAAGCCGAGAAACAGGAAAGCCCGACCGACCATTTTCCAAGCGGACTAATCCTTCACTCACGACAGAGAATGGAATTAATCTGGATATTGTTTTTTTATGTCTCTCTGGATCATTGTTTTGGCCTGGAACACATCGCATGAAAGGGGAATAGAAACAGATCCAATAGAAAATTGCATATATATTTGAAAAGAAATACATTGCAGAGTTATGGTGAAAGAGTGGGGCTGCAGGACTAATTAGATCGCTCCTCAGAAGGGCTAGCACAAATGTGATGGGCTGAATAACCTCCTCCTGTGCTGTGTGATTCTTTGTGATTTTACATGCTGTTACATATTTATAATAGGATGTGTGCACAGATAAAACAGTTGCACTGAGCCTACAGCACAGTTTAAAGAATAAATTGAGGGAGAGGAATATTGGGCGTGACTCAACAGGAAAAAAGAATCCATTTTTGGGCGTATTTAGTGGGGTGTTTTTCAGCGACTGCTGTGTCGAGAAACACCCCACTGTTCAACGCCACTTTACCGTTTAGTTGGCCTCAATGAGGAATGCCCCATGGAGGCCGCACTTACATCACTGACGAGCTCAGTTCGGGGTGAGACCTGACACCTGGTCAGTGCTCCTGCCAGCCTAGCAGTGATAGGGGGGGTCCTGCCAGGGTGTGAGGGTGGCATTTCCTAGGTGCCTGGGTGCCCAGTGGGAGCGCCAGGGTGCCCCATGCCCTATCACCTGACCACCCGTGGGGTGTCCAATGACCTTGGAGACCCCTCCTCCAACTGCCATTACGACTGACCCACATTTGTATGGGCCAGTGCTAAATGGCGCCTGGTCAAGGCCTCGCTGGGGAGGCCGTTAGTTCCTGGCGTCAGGAGAATAGGGCGAGCACATATTTAAATGAGCCGAATGGATCATTAAAAAGCTTGGTTGATGTCTCGCGAGATTCGGTTGAATCTCATGAGACGTCTAAAGCGTCGTGAGAGGCCTCTCGCGAGATTCAACGGCGTCGTGTCATCACCAAGGCTGGTAAATCTCACCCTGAAAATGAAGATGGATCTCCAGGAACATTCTGAGGCCTGGGCACGGTCCCCAGGACATATAACCTGGAACGTTCACCTGCATGTGCACCCCCCCTCCCCGCCCCCGACCCACTGTTCCAGGGTCGAGCGCTATGTCGCCCTCCATCCTGAACCCTGGAGGCAGACCCAAGCATTGTTCAGATGAATCCCGACATCTGCACACCACGTCGTTCCGAATGTATTTCACACCGGCGTGTTTGCCTTCCGGCACCGCGGGGAATCCACCGTGGGGCTTCGGGCTTTCATTTCTACCCAAATGAGATTCACGCCAGCCTCTGGGAGCATTTCCAACCCACCATGGAGGGCAGCAGTGAAAGATTCCACAGGAAATTCACACTGTCCTGAAAATGGTTTCTGGGCCTCCCGCCATATTCTTCCCTCACACCCGCCATCGTAATTGCCAGCGGGTACTTGGGTGAAATTTGTATGTTGGGACGGCTTCAATGTTGTTATGTTGACCAAGTAGGGGCACATAAATAATTGCTGCAGGAATTTGGGTGGTGCACAGTGCCATAACAATGGTCTTTCAACTCAGGGACAATGGTCGAATTCAGCCGAGATCGCCGGGTTGAAGACATCTTCAAGGCTTCACGTAAAATCAGTGGAGTGCTGGCCCATTCCCACTCCAAAGTCATGTGTTCTAGGGAGGAGATGCTCAGGCTGATTTTGCAATCCTGCTCTTGGTCTGTAACATTGTAGATGAGGAACATACCAGCCATGATAGAATGGTGGAGTAGACCCGATGGGCCAAATGGCCTAATTTTGCTCCTATAACTTATGAACGATGCACAAATTGGCTCAAATTGCGGACTTTTTCTAATATAAAAATTTAGCGCACCTAATTCACTTTTTCCAATTGAGGGTTAATTTAGCATGGCCAATCCACCTACCCTGCACATCTTTGGGTTGTGGGGGCAAAACCCACACAAACACGGGGAGAATGTGCAAACTCCACACGAACAGTGACCCAGAGCCGGGATCGAACCTGGGACCTCGGCGCCGTGAAGCAGCAGTGCTAACCAGTGCGCCACCGTGCTGCCCGAGCTCAAATTGAGGATTGATTACCCAAGCAGTTTCATTTCTCAGTTGTCGCGTTCTCATCTTGAGGGAACTAGTTTGTAAAATAACCATTGACATGTTAATTGATACTTCTGGAAGAAACAGTTTTCCCTTGTTCAGCCACCATCCTCATCCTCTTGTCCGCAACTATTTCTTTTTTTTTAAATTAAGGGGCAATTTATCGAGACCAATCCACCTAGCCTGCACATCTTTGGGTTGTGGGGGCAAAACCCACGCAGACGCGGGGAGAATGTGCAAACTCCACACGGACAGTGACTCAGAGTCGGGATCGAACCTGGGATCTCGGCGTCGTGAGGCTGCAGGGCTAACCCACTGCACCACCGTGCTGCCCCATCCACAACTATTTATTGCAGTGAAACAATGTTTGCACTACGTTTAGAACATAGAACAGTACAGCACAGAACAGGCCCTTCAGCCCTTGAGCAATGATCACCCTACTCAAACCCACGTATCCACCCTATACCTGTAACCCAACAACCCCCCTCAACCTTACTTTTTTAGGACACTACGGGCAATTTAGCATGGCCTATCCACCTAACCCGCACATCTTTGGACTGTGGGAGGAAACCGGAGCACCCGGAGGAAACCCACGCACACACGGAGAGGACGTGCAGACTCCGCACAGACAGTGACCCAGCCGGGAACCGAACCTGGGACCCTGGAGCTGTGAAGCATTTATGCTAACCACTATGCTACCGTGCTGCCCTAATGCTACCGTGCTGCCCTATATTCATTAATACTGAAGAAAGATCTGACAAAGTGATGTAACGCGGACTGGCCAGGATCCACTTGCAATCAGCGGGAGATTATTGTACACGGAAGTCTACCTCTAGGACTTTGCAATTCCTATAATTTCAATGTCAGAAGAAAACATGAGAAAGATCTTCTCACCCCATCGAATGTTATCCATCTGGTACATTCATTCTCCCATTGTGGCATCTAATTGTATTCTGAATGAACTTGGTCGATTGTTTGAAACATTTTGTGAAGAATATTGAAATGAAATTAAAATCGCTTACTGTCACGAGTAGGCTTCAATGAAGTTACTGTGAAAAGCCCCTAGTCGCCACATTCCGGCGCCTGTCCGGGGAGGCTGGTACGGGAATCGAACCGTGCTGCTGGCCTGCTTGAAAAGCCAGCGATTTAGCCGAGTGAGCTAAACCAGCCCCTAGTATTGTCCCAGTATCTATTTTAAATTTTACTTCGAACTCATTTCCATTTCGTCCTCTAGGCTGGTTTAGCTCACTGAGCTAAATCGCTGGCTTTTAAAGCAGACCAAGCAGGCCAGCAGCACTGTTCGATTCCCGTACCAGCCTCCCCGGACAGGCGCCGGAATGTGGCGACTAGGGGCTTTTCACAGTAACTTCATTGAAGCCTACTCATGACAATAAGCAATTTTCATTTTTCATTTTTCATTTTCTTACTTCTTGGTATTTTTTTCTATTAATGTGGGTTTATCTATGCAATGCAATATTTTGTAGGCTTCAGTGAGATTCCCCTTTAACCACCAAAATTCCAGATTATAAAACCACAGCCTAGAAGCTTCGGATTTCAGATAAACACATTTGAGGTCAAAAGGCAGGCAAATCATTGGCCCGGATTTTCGTCTCGGATTTGGGAAGCTCATTCCTGACTTCCAAAATCCGAGAGCCCACCAAACCCAATTCCCACCATATTTTCCCTCACTGAGAGATAGGAATGGGAAGGGGGTCGGGTATTATGGGCCTTGATGTAGTGCGGGAGGAGTGTGGGTGCAGGGGTGAGCTGGTAAGAAGGAAAGGTCTGTTCCCGGGGAAACAATCCCGGCTTCCAACATTGCGCTTGTGCGCTCATAGAATCCAACTCTCACCCTCCCTCTTACCCGCTATCTACCCTATGCCCACTCCATGCCACCTCATCCTCCCCAAGTCCCCTCCATGCTCTCTCTATGCCCCCCCCCCCCCCCCACCACCTCCCCCCATGTAGTCTCCAAAGCCACTCACTCAGCATCCACCATGGACAAACATAAGGAGCCATGGGTAGAGTTTAATGGTGGCCAGGCGGGCACTCCAGACTGGAAGACGTTAAGAAGACGCGGGCATGCATTCCGTCACCATTGTTGCACTCGCACAATATTTCAATATTCAGTCCCAGGCGAGGGAGGGACATGTACCCGCTGACAATTAGAGATATAATTGAGGGGATTGAAACACCAATTGACCGGAATTTCACGCCGCCCGCGTGGTTTTACGCCCGCTGCACAGGCAACGTGAGCAGGTGGGCCATCCGAATTCAGTCTTTTCTCATTCAAGGGCGGGACAAAAAGACTTGCTGAGGAGTTAGGTGTTTGTAGGGGTGAGATGAGTTGGTGTTCTGGAGTGTTGGTAGAGGATTTTCCATGTTGGGTACATCAGAGTGTGGAGCTCGAACGAGATTACTGTTATCTGGCACCGGAGGTTTGGGTCTCTCTATCACCCTTTGTGCCCGGGTGAGTCTCAATAGGCAGCCTGCTGATGGGTCCTGCCCACTCAGCAGGGAGCACTGCCTCTGAGGAGGAGAGGGAACAAAGATTGAAAAGGTCTGGTGGTCGCAGGCGTCCCTCTTGGGGGCAGAGGCCCAGGCACAGGATGATCAGGGCCAGCAGAGAGGGCAAGGAAACTGCCCGAGAGCAGACATCTCTGCTCGCTACCAGGAGTACAGGCAGCGGTCAAACTGCCTTGACATGACCGATGTCCAATGTTGCAAGAGGCTCTGGTTTCAGGTGGAGCCATGACAAGCATGTGGCAGGTATTTCCTATCCTCTAGAGGAACACCCAATGCCTGTGACTCTGAAGGTCGCAGTGGCACTAAACATTTATACTTCCTGATATTCCAGGGTGCTGTGGGTGATCTTTGTGGCACCTCACAGTCAGCTGCACACAGCTGTGCCAAGCTGGTCACTGACGCCCTGTTCAGGCATGTGAGCAGACTCAGGACCGGCCAGGTCAGTCAGGTCAAGCAGGCCAGAGGATTTGCAGCCATCGCAGAGTTCCCCTGCATTCAGGGTGCCATTGATTGTGAGGGGTTTTTGCTAGATGAACGTTTTGGACTGTGTGTGACCACAAGACCAGGTGTGTGCAAGGTACCTGGGCACCTCGCATGATGCGTACATTCTTCGCCATCCACAGTCCGCCAGGGTCTTCGCTGCTCCAGCTCATCTAGATGGGCGGTTGATTGGCGGCAGGGGTTCCCCACTGAAAAGGTGGCTGTAACGGATTCCTGGAGACTAAGAACAGATGCTGAGGAAAGATACAACCACCGCCAGAAGAGGACTATTGGGCTGCTGAAGATAAGGTTCAGGTACCTTGACTGATCCAGGGGGGCACCCTGTAGTAGATGCCAGATTGAGCATCGCTCATTGGGGCTGCCTGCTGCGCTCGTCACAATCTCGCGCTCTCCGTGGGGGAACCTCTTCAACAGGAGGAAGATGATGCTGTGTTACCTGCCTCAGGCTTGGACACTGACTGTCTCAAATGCTGATGCCGGGCAGCCAGAGCATGAGGATGGCGAGGATGCAATGTAGATCCTGCAGGGGGTTATGGACGGACTGATTCAGCGGTTCTTCAGATCGGTTGGCATGCCATGCCTTCCCACGCCACCAGTGGGAAATACCGTCATCCCAGACAAATGTTACCCATCCATTCCATGAGGCCAATCCCACCAAATATAGTTTGAAACTCTGGGTAACTCTGAACAGGCAATGATTAGCCTGACACCAATGTATAACAACTGGAAGACATTAAGAACATTGAGTTGTAGGTATTGCAACATTTCAGGGTTAAAAGCCTGGGGTGAGAGTGTGTTTGACTGCGGTGGTCATGTTTTTTCAAAATTCCATTTTGCAGGGCTTGGGTCTTTTAGCAGCCAGAAGGTGAAATTCTTTTTCGTTCTGGGCTATTGGACTATGGCTTGATTGAGGAAGTCCCTGAGGAGTTAATATGCTTTGCAGCCAGCAGAGATCATTTGATTTACAGCTTGGGGAGATGAGGTCATCGCTGGGTGGAACCAAGGAATGCCGAGAGACATTTTGAAAAGTTTTAGAGAGGCAGTTTTTGGAGAGCGTCTTGGAGAGAGGAGTTGAATTCTGATCTGCCTGACACTGAGTCCACAAATCTCCCTCAGTAAGATAGATTGAGAGCTGTTTGTTTCCTTTCTTAGTGTTTAATGGAAAATTGAGTAGTAGTGTTTAAGGTGTAAACTGTAAGCTGTATTTTTTCAGGTGTGAATTGAAAAAGTTTATTATTGTATTCATAATTAAGTTTTGTTTTTATAATAACCAAGCCTTATTTCTTCACGCAGTCACTCCTGGAGTGAATTATTGTTTCCACACAGTATTTCAAATAAACTAAAAGATTGAGGTTACAGCCCAGTATCCCTAGCCTCGGTTGGGGTCTGGTCTGGGATTGTAATAAATGCAACACACAGGAGACATCTAGATTGAGCCGAGGATATTTAAAGTGATAAATTTAGAGATACACTAAAAAAAAGTTCGATCCACCTGGATCATAAACAGAACTTTTGAATTTCCAATTAATCAATAGCACCCATTGTAGGATTAAGCAGTGACTGGGAGGGAGATGGAGGGGCTGGTGCCCTCATCCGGGGCTCCGCGAGAAGAGTCCACGCAGATGACAGCTGCCTCGTCCACCATTTTAAGGTCAGTCTTCACTTTACTTCTCACCAACGAAGGATGGGCAACCATGGGTGATACTGGTTGGCGCCTCTTTCTCCCATTGACCGCCTGAGGTCAGTGCCTGTGTGAAGGCTTGCAGATCCAAGCGCAACCTCAGTAATGCGCCATTGTGCCCCCCCCCCCCCGGGGCTGTCTCTCCATTACATTCACCACTCTCTCAATGTAACAACCACATACTTGTTTGTAGCCATGGTGGCCACCTTCCTCAGTACCCCTTTCAGCAAACACCCATCCAGTTGTTGTCCCTGCCAAGCAGAGAATGTCACTGACCCTTACCCAGCACTGGATCCAGGTTCCCCGGACAAGGTCATGCCCATTGACCTCCGCTGCCACCTCGGTCCATGCCTTCTTTGTAAGGTGATTTGGCCCCCTCCTCCCACCCCTCGGCATCAGCACATCCATCCTGGTGGAGGTAGCATGAAAATGAAATGAAAATTGCTTATTGTCACGAGTAGGCTTCAATGAAGTTACTGTGAAAAGCCCCTAGTCGCCACATTCCGGCGCCTGTCCGGGGAGGCTGGTACGGGAATCGAACCGTGCTGCTGGCCTGCTTGGTCTGCTTTAAAAGCCAGCAATTTAGCCCAGTGAGCTAAACCAGCCCCTACCCAGTGACTACCTCCACCAGAGCTTGGAGACAGTCGTCCGGCAAACGGGCCGTTTGCTGGCTGCCCCCAACTTCCCTCCCACCTGCTGTTACCTTCCGCTGCTGTCATTGCTCTTACAGGCATCCTTCTGCGACCTGTGGAGGCCACTTTTAAAGTTCACAGTGGGCACAGCGCCCGTCCGCCCCTGCCAGCCCCGCTTGACCAATTCAGCCGCACTGTGTCAGCCAGCATAATATACAAAGTTTCAATTGGATTCAGGCGGGACAGGGATTCGAGGCTGCTTCCACATCAAGGGCAAGATTTCACCCCATGGGGAAAAAAATCTGTTGTAAAAAAAACCTAACATTTCATCATTTATGACATCAAAGATAACTAATCCTTTAATAACCACTTTAACTGATCAAAAAACTACGAACACAGCCCCTTCCTAAGATAAGTGGTTCTGGGACTTTTGAAACTCAGCCAGGCATCCATATTAGCCCCAGCTAATGAAACAATCCCTTGGATGTAAACCATTTTATCCATTGAAGAAGAAAAATGGATGGCCTATTTCTCTGAGCTACAGATGGTGTATTTTAACGTCAAAGTAGATTGTCTGGCGATCAATAGAGCTGTTGCCTTTTTGGTGTTCCACTGCAGTCTAATTAGGCCTCTTCTGGTTCTCAGACAATAAAGTATCTCAATATTAGAAGCTAGTTTCTGTCACATGATTCAAGGCTATTGTGTAACCAGAATGGTTTAAAGCTGCAAGGCCACTGACATTCAGCGACAGGAAATAAATGGAAGCCATTTTCACGTAACTTGTCGGTAATTGGTATCTTCAGCATTCTTTTGCTGAATTGCAGTCCTGGAGACATAAATTACATAGGAGGGATTTTCTGGCCTTTCCTGTGGCAGGATCCTCCAATCCCGTCAAAGTTGATCCCCTTTGATGGGCAACCTGGCAGTGGACTGGACCATCATGCAAATTGTTATTGATTTTCATGGGATTGGAATATTCCGCCAGTGGGAAGGGTCAGAATGGGGCTGGTTTAGCTCACTCAGCTAAATCGCTGGCTTTTAAAGCAGACCAAGCAGGCCAGCAGCACGGTTCAATTCCCGTACCAGCCTCCCCGGACAGGCGCCGGAATGTGGCGACTAGGGGCTTTTCACAGTAACTTCATTGAAGCCTACTCATGACAATAAGCGATTTTCATTTCATTTTTCAGACAATAGAGCTCATAGTGTCTATGGGGGGGGGGGGTGAATGTCTGCCCCCATTTTCAGAAGACATGAATGGCAGAGGGGGTGGAGAATCAAGGAGGAGTCCCAACAAGGCTTTTACGTCAACAGGATTTCTGCGCTCGATTGTCCCCCATCTCTCCACCAGTGACAAAATGGAAATGCCAGGAAATCAATTTGAATACACTTTAATAGAATTAGTGGGCCTCCGTTGAAAAGTGGCAGACACCGAGAAACACTCCGCTAAATGCGCCATTAGGCGGACTTTAACTCATGTCCGCTGAATCGCACCGTGTATTTTGAGTAAGCTTTGGACAATGGCAGACATGAATTCCAAAGACAACATTTGTCTTGGTATGTCTATTGAAGGGGGGGGGGGGGGGGGGGGCTCCCATGCTTTTTAAATTCACAACTTTGCCATAAGTTTGATGGTCTGTGTTAAATACGCAAAGGTCATCTGACCCCCTTGGCAGCCATCTTGATAGTTCATCATTTGTCCTTTTTCAATAAATACAGAACAGTTGAATAATCTTGTATATGAGCTAAGTCCATGTGTAAAGGTGTGAATGTGACATGCCTTTACCGGCATGACCAGACCCATTAAAATTTTGAAGGACTCCAAGAAATCTCAAGCGTAGCTTCTGCTCTGAGAAAAAACAATCCGACCTTCTTCAGTCTCTCCAAATAACTGAAGTCCCTTATCCGTGGTATCATCCTCACAAACCTCCTCTTCACTCACTACAATGCTAACCAGGGATTTGCAAACGTTTTGCATAACTGACTTGTTGTGTATTTGTTATTAGGTAGCACAGTGTTTAGCACTGTTGCTTCACAGCCCAGGGTCCCAGGTTCGATTCCCAGCTTGGGTCACTGTCTGTGCGGGGAGTCTGCATGTTCTCTCCGTGTCTGCGTGGGTTTCCTCCAAGTGCTCCGGTTTCCTCCCACAAGTCCCGAAAGACGTGCTTGTTCGGTGAATTGGACATTCTGAATTCTCCCTCTGTGTATCTGAACAGGGACCGGAATGTGGCGACTAGGGGCTTTCCACAGTAACTTCATTGCAGTGTTAATGTAAGCCTACTTGTGACAATAATAAAGATTATTATTATAATAATCACTTATTATCATAAGTAGGCTTCAATGAAGTTACTGTGAAAAGCCCCTAGTTGCCACATTCTAGCACCTGTTTGGGGAGGCAGGTTCAGGATTTGAACCCATGCTGCTGCCTTATTCTGCATGACAAGTCATCTATTTAGCCCACTGTGCTAAACCAACCCCAGTCTGCCCTTACTGCGGGCAGCACGGTAGCATAGTGGTTAGCACAATTGCTTCACAGCTCCAAGGTCCAGGTTTGACTCCCGGCTTGGGTCACTGTCTGTGCGGAGTCTGTACGTTATCCCCGTGTGTGCGTGGGTTTCCTCCGGGTGCTCCGGTTTCCTCCCACAGTCCAAAGATGTGCAGGTTAGGTGGATTGGCCACGCTAAATTGCCGTTAGTGTCCAAAATTGCCCTTAGTGTTTGGTGGGGTTACTGGGTTCTGGGGATAGGGTGGTGATGTGGGCTTGGGTAGGGCGCTCTTTCAAAAGAGCCGGTGCAGACTCGATGGGCCGAATGGCCTCCTTCTGCACTGTAAATTCTATGATTCAGTCCTTACGTTCCAGCCCCAGTACTTACATATTATTACAAGAGGTATCGTATAATTTTCATACCCATATTCCCGAAATTTAATTTCTCAAAGCTCATTTTTGACTTCGAATCAGTCTGGTGAAAAAAAGAGAAAACGATTTACATTCATGTAGCACCTTTCCCGGGCACCAGACATCTCAAAGGGTCATTGTTGTAATGCAGGAAACTCAGCAGCCAATCTCCGAACACCAAGCTCCCATAAACTGCAGTGGGACAGTGACCAGATTATCTGTTTTTGATTGGCCAGGACACCTTGGGGAACTCCCCTGCTAACCTTCAAAATGGTGCCACGGAATCTTTCACCTCCACCTACCAGGGCACACAGGGCCTCAGGTCAACGTCACATGCAAAGGACAGCACCTCCCAACAGTACAGCACTCCTTCAGACTTACACTTGGAGCATTAACTTTACTCACCTGGAACCTGGAACCTTGTGACCCAGGTACCAGCGTGCTATGAGCTGAGCATAGCTGAAGCAGTTGGATGAATCTTTGACTTCACCACTCGGGCAGTAGACAGGCAGAGCCGACTTGTTATAGAGCCAGCTTGATGTTCGTACCTTACTGGTTTCGAGCAGTGGAAGTGAAAATTATCCATCGATTTCTTTTTTTCTGCATCCTTTCCAACACAGATGCATCTTTATTCATTGCAACCGTCAAAACTGAACACAACAGTGGTTCAACCTGGAGGTGACAGAGGTGTCTTCATTTGAATAACGAGCCCAATCTCCCAACAGGGTTTTGGCCTTGTGCCAGCAATGAGTTCAATTGAGGAATGTGCAAACATTCACTTGGCAGCTCATATTGAAAGGGAAATGGATGCTTAAAGATAAACGTGGCTTTATAAAGCTTCAAAATGAATTGCCATTATTTGCCGGATTTTACCAAAACTGGGAATGTTGAAACCCACACTAGAGAAAAATGAAAGTGAAAAGGAAAATCAATGCTGGAGAATAAAATGGAGGATGTGGGCACCTGATGGATCAGTCCATCTCTCAACAACGATGGCTATCACTCCAGTCTGATTGTTGCTACAATGAGAATTCTGTTGAATGAAGCTGATGCAAGGAAATTATCCTGTTTGGCATTTTGTGCAACCTCTTACCATAGAAGCATAGAAACACTACAGTGCAGAAGGAAGCAATTCGGCCCATCAAGTCTGCACCAACCCTCTGAAAGAGCACCCTAACCAGGCTCCCGCCCTATCCCTGCAATCCATAACCCCACCTAACCCACCCATTCCTGGGCACTAAGGGCAATTTAGCATGGCCAATCCATTTAACCGGCACATCTTTGGACTGTGGGAGGAAACCGGAGCACCAGGAGGAAACCCATACATACGCGGGGAGAATGTGCAAACTCCACACAGTCACCCGAGGCCAGAAACGAACCCGGGCCCCTGGCGCCGTGAGGCAGCAGTGCTAACCATTATGCCGCCGTGCCATCCTTTCGAGTTTGAAGCGGCTTGCCTGCTTAGAGTCTGCAGCTGAGATTAAAGGCCTGTGCAATTATTGAAAGCCATCAACCCTTCTTCTAGTGAGAAACTTACGTTGCCCTTGCAAACTCTATTTCATGCTTGATACATCTGTCGGCAAGCGACTAAATCAGAATGCAGCACAGCCGGTGGCTCGACAGCAGTTTAAAAGGGGGGAAACACGCTTACATCTATAAAGTACTTTTCACCACATCCCAAAGTGCAACAACAGGATTGGATTCTGTTGCAAACTGTGCAGTGCCAAAACTCTGTCATGCACAGAAAGCCCAAAAATCACCTACGAAGTCAAGATGTGGAGATGCCGGCGTTGGACTGGGGTGAGCACAGTAAGAAGTCTTACAACACCAGGTTAAAGTCCAACTGGTTTGTTTCAAACATGAGCTTTCGGAGCACTGCTCCTTTGAGCAGTGCTCCGAAAGCTCGTGTTTGAAACAAACCTGTTGGACTTTAACCTGGTGTTTTAAGACTTCTTACTACGAAGTCAAGACTGCAAGACACAGCTTTTTGGTGTGAGGATAAAGATCTTAGTTTCTCATTCTGGAATGTGGACACTTCAGTCAACAGGGATTGAACACATTTTAAATTAGACACAGACGACGGCATAACAGACCTACTGGACAAGGAATCATAACTAAAAGACCTCTGGCTTTGAACAACAGACACACGATTCCATAGTCCAAGAGGAATCGAAATTCCAATCATGATTCTGGAACGACCATGGTGCGGCGTCAAACAAATCTTTGAGGTAACGTGTCGTCCTTAACCAGTCTTTCGCTCTGTTGAGCCGAAATACCGGTGTAGCCCTGTATTTCCTCAAAATGGCAGAAGATCTACAAGCAACCACTGTCATTAATCATACAGAACTGCAAGTTCCTATGTACTCAAACAAAAACAAAAGAGCATCCTGACGGGGATACAACTCTGAACTGTCTTTTCTCTTTGTGGAGGAGGTTTGTCCATTCTTGTTACAGGCACTGGAAAACCTTCAATGGTCAGACCAGCCAACAGTCCAGGAAGTAACTGCAAAGCTTCCAGTGGTGGAAGGAAAAGAGAGCGACCAGAGAGGTCCAATGAGTTTCGACCTCAGCTCCTCCATACAGCAGGTCAACACTGCAATCATAGCGAACGGTTACAGCTCCCAACCAACATGCCGAAGCCACAGATGTTGCCCTGACCCACACTGTGATGGAAGAAGTGGAAGAAATGACAAGGAGACAGATAGAATGTTCGTCCATCCAGCAAGAATAGACTCAGAGCAGCAACCACTGATCAACGATATAGCCGAACCGAACAAGTGCAGTTCGACATGTGGGAATGGGAGAAAAGGCTGAAAAGGGACCCAGATGCTCGCTCAACCCTCATACAAACAGGAAGGACCAGCGACGACTGAGTCTGTGACTCCCCCCGACGTAGTACAATGAGATATGGATGTGTTGTAAAGCCTCCAGGCTGCCGGACCCTTTGAATTCAGGGACTTGACGAGGAGAGATGTGGTGGTGATAATGTAGTAATACTGATAATGTAGTAATAACAATGTAGAAAACATGAAGAAAACTAGTACAGGAAATTGGATGAAAACTTGGGTGAGGTGCAGTATAAGGATCTGGCATGTCTTGGGTTAATATGCGATTGAGTGTAGCCCAGCCCATACAGTGACGTAAGAGTACATGGTCCACAGCTCGGGGGTAGTGTGGTATCGGACAGAGCCGTGTGTACCAGCAAACATGGAGCCAGCTCTCAATATATACCCTTTACTTTATATTTTTAAATAGTTCTAACACTTAATAAAGTCTAATATTAACCCGCTAAAGATTATGAATCCTTAATTAAACTGACCGAGATGTAAACAACATTAGCCAACCTATTTGTATTTTACGTGCCGTCCACTGAAAACACGCTCCATGGGGGGGGGGGGGGACATCAAATCCAACCCATTGGCTATGACACCAGGTCGCTGACGTGAACTGTTAACTCTGTTTCTCTCTCCACAGATGCTGCCTGACACACTGAATGTTTCTCGCACCTTCTTTTTTCAGATCTTCCGGCAGCACGACATTTTGCTGCCTCGGTAAAATAATTTATTTTCTGGTTCTGAGGGGAAGGTTGGAGAGAGACAACTGACCTTTTGAAATAATCGAGGAAGTGAGCTCCACAATAGGCCATCATGCTTTGGAACATTCGCATGAGCTCAATCGTCATTTTTTTTATTA
Source organism: Scyliorhinus canicula (assembly GCF_902713615.1). Classification (NCBI taxonomy): domain Eukaryota; kingdom Metazoa; phylum Chordata; class Chondrichthyes; order Carcharhiniformes; family Scyliorhinidae; genus Scyliorhinus; species Scyliorhinus canicula. The sequence goes on from NC_052146.1 coordinate 16,269,544, forward strand.
TTATTCGTCTCCTCTCCCCTCCTGGGTGTTAGGTTTAGAATATGAAGAGGAGACAGACAGAAAAAAAACGTCGCGAGCTGTTATCACACATTGTGTTTCGAAGATAATTGAGATAGATCCAGTTTGTTACCATATCACGACACACCATCTAGCCTGTAAATTACAGCAATTATATACAGCAATGAAAAACGAATTCACCATAATTTGTGATCATTAAACTAATGATAAGTGAGTTATGACTAAATTAGAAACTTTAACAAGCCACAAGGAAGATGTTGGTTTGAATCTGAAGATTTCAATATATTTGTGATGGTAGAGGCCCAGAAAGCAGTGACAGTAATTCAACATGAGTGCTTTATAAAGGGAGGAAGATTTGTATTTCTACAACACCTAGAAGAAGTCTGAAAACATGGGGCAAGATTCTCTGGCCGCCTCGCGGTGTGCTTCTTGGGAGGCGGTCAGCCATGGGCCGGATCATCTGGTTGCCCTGCTGTCAATGCGATTTCCCATTGAATCCACCCCACGCTGCCGGGAAACCCATGCCAGGGGGTGGGACCAGAAGATCCCGCTTGCGTGAACAGCCGGAAGATCTTGCCCACAGTTACTATTGGTGGTGCGGTAGCAGAGTAGTTAGCACTGTTGCTTCAGAGCGCCAGGGTCCCAGGTTCGATTCCCGGCTTGGGTCACTGTCTGTGCGGAGACTGCACGTTCTCCCCGTGTCTGCGTGGGTTTCCTCCGGCTGCTCCGGTTTCCTCCCACAAGTCCCGAAAGACGTGCTGCTGGGTAATTTGCACATTCTAAATTCGCCCTCCATGAACCCGAACAGGTGCCAGAATGCGGCGACTAGGGGCTTTCCACAGTAACCTCATTGCAGTATTCACGTAAGTCCACTTGTGACAATAAAGATGATTATTATTATAATGAAGAAAATTCAGTTGGAAATTTGCACACACTGACAACCCACAAACAGCAAAAGTGATAATGACTAGCTAAACTCTTCATAGTGATATTGGGTGAGGAATGCACATTGGCCTGATTCTTCTTCAAAACAGTGCCATCCGATCTTCTGCTTCTCAAAAGCTGTGTTGCTGGCCCGGTGCCAGGGTTAAGGACATATTCTCATGTCTGGAGAGGAACTTGGAGTGGGAGGAAAACGATCGACCTCCCAGGGTCCACATAGACAACACAACATGGATAGGATTAAGAATTAACCCTGATAAGCGTGAGGTGATTCATTTTGGAAGGACAAATTTGAATGCAGATTACAGGGTCAAGGGCAGGGTTCTGAAGAATGTAGAGGAGCAGAGAGATCTTGGAGTTCATGTCCATAGATCTCTGAAAGTTGCCACCCAAGTGGATAGAGCCGTGAAGAAAGCCTATAGTGTGTTCGCATTTATTAACAGGGGGATTGAGTTTAAGAGCTGTGAGGTTATGCTGCGACTGTACAAGACCTTTGTTAGACCACATTTGGAGTATTGTGTGCAGTTCTGCTCACCTCATTATAGGAAGGATGTGGAAGCATTGGAAAGGGTGCAAAGGAGATTTACCAGCACACTGCCTGGATTGGAGGGTAGGTTTTATGAGGAAATGTTGAGGGAGCTAGGGCTTTTCTCATTGGAGCGAAGGAGGATGAGAGGTGACTTAATTGAGGTATATAAGATGATTAGAGGGATAGATAGAGTGGACATTCAGAGACTATTTCCTCGGGTGGATGTAGCTGTTACAAGGGGGCATAACTATAAGGTTCAGGGTGGAAGATATAGGGGGATGTCCGAGGTTGGTTCTTTACTCAGAGAGTGGTTGGGGCGTGGAACGCACTCCCAACTGTGGTACCGGAGTTGGACACTTTTGGAACTTTCAAGCAGTTATTGAATAGGCATATGGAGTACACTAGAATGATTGGGAGTAGGTTGATTTGATCTTAGTTTCAGACTAGTTCGGGAAACATCGTGGGCCAAAGGGCCTGTACAGTTCTATGTTCTATAAAGAGGTTCTGCTGAGGATTTATGAGCAGCTAGCGGTTGAGCTGATAAAGCAGCCAGAAAGGTAATTGTAGCCTGGATCACCACCAGGAGCAAATTGGCATATTCATAGAATTTACAGTGCAGAAGGAGGCCATTCGGCCCATCGAGTCTGCACCGGCTCCTGGAAAGAGCACTCTACCCAAGGTCAACACCTCCACCCTATCTCCATAACCCAGTAATCCCACACAACACTAAGGGCAATTTATCATGGCCAAACCACCTAACCTGCACATCTTTGGACTGTGGGAGGAAACCGGAGCACCCGGAGGGAACCCACGCACACGGGGAGGATGTGCAGACTCCGCACAGACAGTGACCCAAGCCGGAATCGAACCTGGGACCCTGGAGCTGTGAAGCAATTGTGCTATCCACAATGCTACCGTGCTGCCCCATAGGGGCCAGAGAGATTGACGTGGAAGATTCATGGGGCACTGTATATGGAAAGAGGAAATTGTGCCATCAGTGCTGCCTTTATCTGAACCACATGAGGACCAGTCTCTCGCCGAATCGTGTAATTTGGGCCGTAGTAAAGGCTTTAAACTTAACAGTGGTGAGGGATGTTCAGGTGAGGGGAGATTTGGAAAGTTAAGGAGGGAAGGCAGGAGAATGGGGATGAGAAAATATCAGCCATGATTGAATAGCGGAGCAGACTCAATGGAGCTGAGTGGCCTAATTCTGTTCCTATGGTTTATGGTCATATGGAGACCAATACTGCTGGGTAGTGATACGAGCAATGATAACTGGAGTGTGACAGAAAGGGACAGAGTGAACAGATAGGAGACTACACCAGCAAGTAAGGTGAGAGCAGGGACAACCTCTCTCTGAATGCACACAGGGACAACCTCTATCTGATTGCACACAGGGACAACCTCTATCTGAATGTACACAGGGACAACCTCTCTCTGAATGTACACAGGGACAACCTCTATCTGAATGTACACAGGGACAACCTCTATCTGATTGCACACAGGGACAACCTCTATCTGAATGTACACAGGGACAACCTCTATCTAAATGCACACAGAGACAACTTCTATCTAAATGCACACAGAGACAACCGCTATCTGAATGTACACAGGGACAACCTCTATCTGAATGTACACAGGGACAACCTCTATCTGAATGTATACAGGGACAACCTCTATCTGAATGTACACATGGACAACTTCTATCTGAATGTACACAGGGACAACCTCTATCTGAATGCACACAGAGACAACCTCTATCTGAATGTACACAGGGACAACCTCTATCTGAATGTACACAGGGACAACCTCTATCTGAATGCACACAGGGACAACCTCTATCTGAATGTACACAGGGACAACCTCTATCTGAATGTACAAAGGGACAACCTCTATCTGAATGCACACAGAGACAACCTCTATCTGAATGCACACAGCATTCATAACAAGATGGATGGATTGAGAGCGTAAACATAAATAAATGATTATGATATGGTTGCCATTACAGAAACATGGGCCAGGGCTTTCTGGCCACATTGTGCAGTAATGCAGGCGAGCCAGCCCTAAGCCCATTGCCTTCGGTGGGATGGCAGATCCCGTCCTATTACAAAGTGACCACGGCTGCGAGCTGTAAGTTCAAGAGTATTTGCCAATTTGGAGGTCCAGGAAGAAAGGGAAAGGGTATGGGGTAACTTTGGTAATAAAGAATGAGAGCCATACAATAGTGAGGAATGATCTTGGTTCAGAGGACCAAGATGTGGAATCAGTTTTGGTGGAGATAAGAATTGGCAAAGGAAAGAAGACATCGGTGGCAGACGCCATGCTGTAAGGCACAGTATAAATCAATGTATAATGAGAGTGTGTAAGAAATGTATTTCAATATTCATGGGAGAGTTTAATCTTAATATAGATTGAATGACTCAAATTGGCAAAGGAACAGGAGGATGAGTTGATAGTGTATTTGGAAGAATTTCTTGCAACAATACATTCTAGAAACAGGAAACAAGCTATTTTAGACATGGTAATGTGTAATGAGTCAGAATTAATTAACAATAATTGCTTATTGTCACAAGTAGGCTTCAATGAAGTTACGATGAAAAGCCCCTAGTCACCACATTCCGGTGCATGTTCAGGAATTGAACCTGCGCTGCTGGTCTTGTTCTGCATTGCAAGCCAGCTGTTTAGCCCACTTTGCTAAACTAGTCCCTAATGGTCTCAGTGAAGGATTGTATAGGCAAGAGTGATCATAACATAATAGAGTTTCACCTTAAGTGTGAGGGTGAGGAATGTGGGTTTGAAAATAGACTGTTGGAAAATATGAGTTTGTTCACTTCTGCAGAATGAATAGAAAAGCAGAGCAGTATTCAATTGAGGGGACTAAAGAATACTGCTGCAGACAGGGATCTGCGTGTCTTTGTATATAAATTACAAAAAGTTATGATCTGGAGATGCCGGCGTTGGGCTGGGGTGAGCACAGTAAGAAGTCTTACAACACCAGGTTAAAGTCCAACAGGTTTGTTACAAACACCGAGCTTTCGGAGTCTTGCTCCTTCCTCAGGTGAACATACCTCTTCATTCACCTGAGGAAGGAGCAGTGCTCCGAAAGCTAGTGTTTGAAACAAATCTGTTGGCATTTAACCTGGTGTTGTAAGACTTCTTACTGTACAAAAAGTTAGCATGCAGGTCCAGGAGGACAAATGGAATGTTGTAATTTATTGCAAGGGGAGTGGAGTATCGAAGTAGAGAAGTTGTGTTACAACTGTGCCGGGCATTGGTGAGACTGTGCTAAAGTACAATTTTAGTCTCCTTACTTAAGGAGGGATATGCTTACATCGGAAGCAGTTCAGAGAATGTCCATTTGTCTGATCCTGTGATGAAGGTTGGACCTTACGCTTTGCAGTTTAGAAAAACACAGAGGTAATCTGCATCACAAGCCAGCTGTCTAGCCCACCAGCCCCTTAATAATCTTTATTGTCACAAGTAGGCTTACATTAAAACTGCAATGAAGTTACTGTGAAAAGCCCCTAGTCACCACACTCCGGCACCCGTTCGGATACAGAGGGAGAATTCAGAATTCTCAGCTGGTACGGGAATTGAACTCGCGCTGCTGGCCTTCTTCACCTATTGCTAATCTTATTGAAACGTAGAAGATTTTGGAAGGGCTTGACATGCTGAGACAATGTTCCGCCTCATGGGATTCCTGGCTTAGGTCACTGTCTGTGCAGCGTCTGCACGTTCTCCCCGTGTCTGCGCGGGTTTCCTCCGGGTGCTCCGGTTTCCTCCCACAAAGTACCGAAAGGCGTGCTTGTTCTCCCTCCGTATCCAAATAGACGCAGAGTGTGGCGACTTGGGGATTTTCACAGGAACTTACTTTCACAGTAACTCATTGCAGTGTTAATGTAAATCTACTCGTGACACTAACAAAGATTATTATTATTATTATCCAGAGCCGGGGTATTTAGAGGGGCTGATCCATTGCTTAACCGGTAAAGTTTACTCTGTGGCCAATGTCAGTTGCTAGCATTGGCCCTCCAGGAACCTAACCTGCAACACAATCAATGTAAATAAGGAACTTGATAACAGTGAAACCGGGAGTTCATGGCCTGCTGGAGTTCAAAGTAATTTAGCTCCAGGCTTTGTCAGAGGCCCTGCTGGTTATTCTGCTTCTGAAGAGGCTAGCGTATGACTAGCTGACAAAATGCATGTCACTCACACCCCGGAGGGTTGATGTGCAAAAGCAGAGAGCTCACTGTAACCATGGGGATGTGAATTTAACTGGTTTTATAGAGTCGCCCTATGTCAATGAATATTAACGAGCCTCTGAAGAAGAGGAACAATCTCAGGGGTGGGCGCCAGCATTTGGGAGGAAATTGAGGTTTTATTTTTCAATTCGTGCTTGGAGAGATGATAATATGGAATATATAAATATACCGTGTTCCTTCTTTTGATTTAAGCAATAAAATAATAGTTTGTCACGAAGTCTGTCATTAAATTGATCGCAGAATTGCCACCAGTTTTAGATTGAACAGAAATCTCTGAAACATGATTTTTTTTTTGCTTCTGTCTTCAGGAATCGTTCTTATGAAACGCATAAGAATGTGTTTCACTGAGAGTAAAGAAGGCACCAGAACCTATCCCCTTCTCCCCACTCCACCTCCCCACTGTCCACTTTCAGAAACAGTGGCATCTAGCTTTGGTCTGAGTAATGTGTCTACTATAGAGGGTACAGAGGGATATGACACAAGGGAGTGCTGAGGGTTCTAGCAAAGGATGGCATCATGACCACTACAGGCTTGGAGGGCCAAAAGGCCTGTTCCTGTGCTGTATTAGTCACTGGGCAGAATTCTCTGACCCTGGCCGGGTCGGAGAATCGGCGGCGGGCCGCGCGAATCGAGCCATGCCGCCCCGATACCGGAGAATCGGCGCCATTGGGGCCAGCGTGGTCAGCACAGCAGTGCTCACAGTATGCGCCGATTCTCCAGCCCGAAGCGGCCGTCAACAAAAAGCCGAGTCCCTCCGGAGCCGTTCTAGCATCCACAGAGCCGGCGGGACCTCGGCGTTGAAGGGTCCGGGCTCATCGATTGGCGGGCCGGCCTCTCTGTCGGGGGGGGGGGGGGCTCCTTTCCTCCACGCCGGCTCCTGTAGCCCTGCGTCATTTGGCGTTGGGGCTGGCGCGGGGAAAGAAGGCTACTGTGCATGCACTAGTTGGCGCCGGCCCAACTGCGCATGCGCGGACCCCGGGGTTCAGGCCAGGATCAGCAGCTGGAGCGGGATAGGTCGCTCCAGCGCTGTTCTATCCCCCTGTGGACCGCAGAATGGGGTCCTGGAACGGGCTCCAACGTCGAGTAAAACACTCCCATTTTTACTTTGGGGTCGGCACTTAGCCGCCCGATGGGAGAATCCCGCCCACTGTTCTTCATTGGAGTTTAGAATAATGAGAGGTGACCTTATTGAGACATTATAGTGTTATGGGAGCGGCGTTTTCAGAACCCCAAAATGTATCATGGAGTTCAACCAACCTCTCCCTTTAATGTATTGTTGCTTTTGAAGCACACAGCTTGGTCTCCAGGTGTGGTATTACAATTATGTACATTTGGGTTTTTAAACACAAAACAATGTTTATTCCATGAATTCAACTTAACCTTTTTAAATAAACATTGGATCCGTTAACACCCCTTACTTCAAAGATAACCCCGAAAATAATACAACACTAAATAATCCCTCAAAATGTTCCTTCAAAACCTCCAAAAGACTTAACACCTTTAAACAGAAACACATCAGGTTAAAGACATTACTATTATGAGTTTAAATCACCCAAATCATTCAGAGATAGTCTTTCCTGGCAGAGATCACAGCAGATCCAGCTTACTGCAAACACAGACACATCCAAGCTCTTTTTCTCAAAAACTGAAACTAAAACTCCCAAAAAGCAGAAGTGAGCTCAGCTCAGCTCCCCCCACCCTCAGACATCACTTCAGTAATATGAGCTGCTCCATTTCTTAAAGGTACATTTCTTAAACATCCATTCCTTAAAGGTACTCTTACATGACAATAGGATTCTCAGTGGGTTTGACAGGGTAAATGCTGAGAGGATGGTTCTCCCTGTGGGAGAGTCTGGGACCAGAGGGCATCATCTCAGAGTAAGGGAGTCGCCAATTTAAGACCGAGATGAGGAGGAATTTCTTCTCTCCGAGGGGAGTGAATCTGTGGAATTCTTTACCGTAGAGGTTGGGCGATTAGGTATGTTCAAGGGTAAGTGTCATGTGAGAGTGCCTTTAAGAATTGGATGTTTAAGAAATGTACCTTTAAGAAATGAGGCTGATCATATTACTGAAGTGATATCACGAGGGAGCTGAGCTCACGTCTGCTTTTTGGGAGTTTTAGTTTCAGTTTGAAGAAAGCTTGGATGTGGCTGTGAGCTGCATTGCTGGTTATCTCTGCCATGAAGGACTATCTCTTCCTTTGGTGAAATCGGAATTGTAAAAAGGTCTCAGTATTGAATATAAATCTAATGTGCTTCTGTTTGAAGGATTTGTTAAGTCTTTTGGATGTGTAAAGGAACAGTTTGCAGGATTGGGTAGTGTTGTATTATTTTCGGAGTTATCCTTGAAGTAAGGGGTGTTAAGAGATCCAATATTTATTTAAAAGATTAATTTGAGTTCATGGAATAAACATTGTATTGTTTTAAAAACCACGTGTCCATAATTGTAATGCTACACCTGGGGAACAAGCTGTGTGCTTCAAATGCAACAATTCATTAAAAGTGGGGGTTGGTTGAACTCCATGATACATTTTGGGGTTCTGAAAACACCTCTCCCATAACAGTAAGATAGACAGATTTTTAACCAGTGAGGGAATCGAGGGTTATGGGGACAAAGCGGGAAAGTGGAGTTGAGGATTATCACATCAGATCAGTCATAATCTCATTCAGTAGCGGAACCGGTTCGATGGGCTGAATGGTCTGTTTCTGCTCCTACGTCTTATGGCCTTGTGTTACATAGGAGCAGAAGAAGGATTAAGGAGTAGGCCATTTGGCTCTTTGGCCTACTCAACCATTCATTAAAAGCATGGCTGATCTGATTGCAATGTCAACCCCACTTTCCTATATGTCCCATATTTCCTCCCTTATCTATGAAAAATTGTAAAAATTCTTCCAATGATCCAAACACTAAGGTTAGGAATTAAGATGTTATAAATCTTTTGTTGCAGTGCAATGGTGACAAAGACACATGAAGCCTTGATATGATAAGAAGTTTGTGTTAGATCTTGCAAAATGCACAGTAACTTATGCAAACATTTGCAGATGCCACTTGTCCTGCTTTCTCCCTTTCCACTTGTGGGTCGGTATCGAATTGAAGCCACGTGGTTCTTGCCCATTGGCTGGAGAGTTGGTGAGACCTCCACGTCACCTACTTTCAGGAAAACCTGTTGGAACTGGGCGTTGGCGGGGCTTCAACAGGATCAAGGAGCCTCAGAGTGGGAGGAGGGTCCTGCTGACTGAGAGCTCCAGCCAATCAGAGATAATGCACCCGCCGGAGGACCAGGATCATCAAGGATCCGGACCACAGTTGAATGATAGCGGGAGGGGGGATCACAGGGTCCGAGCAAGGGGAGGGAGCAAGGACAGGTGTTTGTTTCAGTAGATAGCCGCCAGAATCCACCCCCCCCACCCCCCCCCCCCCCCCCCCCCCCCCCCACCCTTCCCGATACCAGGTTCTACACCCGGGCCTGAGTGTCCTGAATGAGGGTCACCCAGAGACCCAGCAACAACCCTGAGAGGATTTGCTTTTCAGGCTTCCCGTATGGCAGCCTGCTGTTGGCCATTGGGTGGACACCAGAGATGATGAGTTGAGGCCTTTAAGTGGGCACTTAATACCCATTTCAATGCCTATATTGGTGGCAGTACGGGCAGGCTGCCCACGGGTGTCCTGCCACAGATTTAGTTACACGGAGGCGGAGAGGTGGCAAAGTTTCCACCCTCCATCCTCCTCATCTGAGGTCCATTTACCCTCTAAACTCACCATTTTCTTCATGGGTAAGGGCAGAAAGGTGAGAGAGGGAGGTGACTGGATGGCAATGAAACAGAGTCCTGTGTCGGGTGCGTTTAGCCAGGTGTTTCCCAGCGATTGCAGCGTCGAGGAAAACCCCGCTCTAAATCGGGACTCTGCTTCATTCCAGGACCTCGGTGAGGAACGCCCCTCCGAGCCTGCCCTCAGTCCCATTTCCTGCATGAATGAACTCTGCTCACCAGTGCAGGAAGAGATCCAGGCACCATTTTTAAATGGCGCCCCATTCTCAGTGGCCAATGGATTTAATAACTAATCTATCAGGGAGAAGTTTAATTGTTCAAGCTCCACACACTCACACCCCATGCTTTCCAAATTGCATCATTTAAAGAAAGGGCGGTACAGTAGCATAGTGGAGAGCACGGTTGCTTCACAGCTCCAGGGTCCCAGGTTCAATTCCCGGCTTGGGTCACTGTTTGTGCGGAGTTTGCACGTTCTCCCCGTGTCTGCGTGGGTTTCCTCCGGATGCTCAGGTTTCCTCCCATGGTCCAAAGATGTGCAGTTTAGGTGGATTGGCCATGCTAAATTGGCCTTTCATGTCCAAAAAGAAGGTTAGGTGGGGTTGCTGGGATACAGGGATCAGGTGGAGGTGTGGGCTTGGGTAGCTCTTTCCAAGGGCCGGTGCACAGTCAATGGGCTGAATGGCCTCCACCTGCACTGTAAATTCTATGATTCTATGATACTATGCACAGATTTACCACTTCTGAGTCCTTCTCTGCCCTGTTTAGTTTTCTTCCTGTCATGTTGCAAATCAATGCCCGGTTCCAGTGAGTTCCATGGTTAAAGAGGCACCGTACATATGGCTGCAGACACTCAAGTACAGATCTCTGATGCTGTCCGATCTCTGGAGGTTAGGTATATTTAAGTGGGCGGTGAACAGCGGAACTGTCTTGTGTCTGCTGCAATCCATCAAGGTGAAATGGCCTCTCATTTAACCAGCTGCATTCTGTCCATGGTTCTCGGTGCCAAATAAGAATTCTGTTAAAGGTAGGGCACAAAAGGAGGCCATTTTTTGCTTTACCAGTCAGACAGTAACATGGCCGAGTGGATCACCCGTCCTTTGTAAAAACACAGCCAATTTTTGACTTATTGATTTCAACTGTGAAAACATGAATAAAAGGCACATAGAACATACAGTGTAGAAGGAGGCCATTCAGCCCATCGAGTCTGCACTGACCCACTTAAGCCCTCACTTCCACCCTACCCCTGTAACCTAATAACCCCTCCTGACCTTTTTGGTCACTAAGGGCAATTTATCATGGCCAATCCACCTAACCTGCACATCTTTGGACTGTGGGAGGAAACGGGAGCACACGGAGGAAACCCACACAGACACGGGGGAGAAGGTGCAGACTCCGCACAGACAGTGACCAAGCGGGGCATCGAACCTGGGACCCTGGTGCTGTGAATCCACAGTGCTATCCACTTGTGCTACCGTGCTGCCCACACGTGCTGCATGATCATGTTTTATCAACAAGTGTAACACCTTGGTTCATCGAATTTTCAAAGCGGGTCGTACTTGTAGGGAGAGCTTTAACCTGAACTGCCCATTGGAGAAGCAGAAAATTTGGGGAAATGTTGGTTTTATACCTCCTACTATTTAAGTCTGCATTGAAATCAAAGAGATTAATCTTGGCTGTGGTATAATACTGGGCTTGGGCCCAACCCAGTAGGAGTCATCTGTAAGGGGCAACAAAAGGACCACAACGAATTGCAGAGAAAATCAACATGGCTGGATTCTCCCAAAATGTCCCCCCGCGGCGAAAAACTCCAGAAATTCCTAGAAACACGTTGAGCTAAATCAATGCCCTGCAGGGGGCGAGCAGGGACTCGGAGTAAATCTCGCAGATTTAGCTGCGGATACGGGCCCCCGCATTTCCGGTTTGGAGTCCGCGCATGCGCAGGGCGGTGGCCTCCAGCGACCGTGCCAAACGCCATGGCGGACTCGGACCACGGAGTCACACACAGAAAGGAGACCTCTCTCCAATCGGCCGTGCGCTCGAGCACCAAACCGCGCACATCTAACCCCCAGCCGTCTGTAAGGCCCCCCCCCCCGGTGTCCAATCCCCCCCGCCCCCGACCAGGGCGGCTGCGGGCTGAGTCCGCAGCCACTACGCCAGCATCCCAACCAGCAGTAGGTGGTTAGTTCCACGCCATGGGGAACTCGCCCTGTCAGGAGTGGAGGTTTGCTGGGCGGGCCTCTATCAATGGGCCCTCCGCTGCACGGCGTGCTCCACGTTCACGCTGATTTTAGGGTCCCGTAGAATCACCGAACCGGCGCTGGGCCCGATTACAGCGTGAAAGTGGATTCTCCGTCCCCGTGCTGGCCGCGATTTCAGCACGGGGCCGCGGAGAATCCAGCCCAAGAATTTTTATTTAACACGTTAACTATATACACAGCTGCAGTACTTCCTGACTGGGTCTTCTCTAATCGTTGCCTGACTGGACAACTCTATTTATACAATGGTACATTGCCTTAGTTAAGGGTCCCCTGCTCCCTTATTGGGGGAATTTGTATTCTGCAAGCTCCATGGGGTAGTGGATCATTCCGACTACCCTGTGTTTGTTGTAACGTGTTCAGTTAAAATTACCAAGACTCCTTCAACAGCCCCTTCCAAACTCCCAACCTCTGCCACCCTGAAGAACAAGAGCACAGGCACAGTGGAGCAGCACCATCTCTAAAGACCCTCTTAATCACACAATACCATGAATTGGAAATATACCAGCGTTCCATCACTGTCGCTGACTCAAAGTCCTGGAACACCCTCCCTAACAGCACTATGGGTGTACCTAAGTGCAAGGACTGCAGCAGTTCAAGAGAGTGGCTTTTCAAGGGCAGTTAGGGATGGGCAATAAATGTTGACCTTACCAAGGACACTCACGTCCAGTAAATGAATAATAAAACTTTGTCTATCGTTATTTATTTTAATGATTAAAAAGTTTATAACTTACATTTATTTTTAGAATAAAAATACTCCCACAATCGTTGGAAAATCAGTTCAAATAAATCACAATCAACATCCTGTCCATTTGAATGGTTACACATGAATGCTGGAATGACAAAAGGCCATTTGTCACATCGAAGTCTGTCCTCCACGACATGGGTGTCATGTCATTGGAAACCTTCCTCACAGGACAATAAATGAATTATGGTCCAGGTACTTGGCAGCAGCACAGCCCTGAACCAGACAAGCCTCAAAAGACCGAGGCTCAAATCTCGGACTGCGTTGAATTGTGTAAACCTGCCTTAAGCCGGGGCAGCATTCCTGGGTTATGTGGTGATTGTGTAACCACTATAATTTACATTGTGCATTACTGTGTCCCTGTGGGCTCCATCTGTGAGCCGTTGCGTGGCTCTGCCCACAGGGGGAGATGAGGGGCATGTACAGGGCTCCGCCCTTGGCTCTGCCCCCAGCAGGAAGTATAAGTGCTGCGGTCCTGCGAGTCCGCCCTCAGTTCAGCACAGTCACAGGCAGGCTCAGTTGTAAGCCGATTAAAGCCACAGTTTGACTCCAACTCGTGTCTCTGAGTGAATTGATGGTCGCATCAGGTTACAGGGGGATAAAGGTCGGCCGATGTTTCATCTCGTGAACTGCGACCTCTTTCGAATGTCCACCAGTGCCGGTTCTGTGGAGGAATGGAACCAGGCTTGCACGTACTCAGAGCCTGAGCTCCTGACTGTTTGAGAAGGTACTGCGGATTCACAGGTACCAGTGACGACAGCATCTTCCTGACAGCTGGGGAGAAGAGGGAGAATGTTGGAAAGAAACAAGAAGCATTATTTTCGTTTTGGGACCTGTATATAAGGGCCTGTGTCCAAAAGGAAGACAGTGAAGATCCAATAGGTTGGTTCTTGTGATTAGGAGATTGCCCCATGAGGACAATATTCTCTGGCATTTAAATGAATGAGAATTGAACTAATTGAAAGATGTAAAATTCTTAAAGGGGCTTTGAGAGGGATGATGCTGATGAAATTGATCCCCTGGCTGGAGAATCGAGAATATGGGAGTCACAGGGCTGGATTCACCGATTTGGAGGCTACGTGCTGGCGTGGGAACTGTGGCATTTTACAACACCAAAATCGGCGCCGAACGTTCACCGATCCTGTAACTGGTGAGGGGCTAACAGCCGCGCCGGGAATACTCCCGGCTCCCTCAACAAAACTGGAGAATGGCCGGGTTCGTGGCTGCGCATGCGTGTGGCGATGACCTGCAGTGGTCGCGTCGTAAAACATGGCGCCGGCCGTGAGCGGACCCGATCTGCCAAATACTGTCCCCTTGGCCACCCCCTGGCCACCCCCCACCAGTCGTTCCAGCCCTCGCGGAACCGCTCCCCCTCCCCACGGCCTGCAGCATGGCTCCCGGCTGACTGTGGAGGTGCTGGGCACAGTTCGCTGCCGCCACCCCGGGATCCCGACCGCTGAGACCACACGCCAACCGCCGCCGTCGCGAACGCGGCCCATTGGGGGTGGAGCATCAGGGGAGGGCATTCAGGTGACGCGCCAACTCCACTCCAACGGCGTGCGGTGCGCATCGCAATGATGCCATTTCAGAAGGGGTGGAGGAGAGAAATCCGGCGTCAAACCAGCGGCGCCCACGATTTGGCCGCCGGAAGGGATTCTCCGCCCGATCACCGATTACAATATCGGCGTCGGGCAACGGTGAATCCCGTTCACAGTCTCTGAATAAGGAATCAGTCGTTCAGGACTGAGATGAGGAGACATTTCGAGTAATTCTCTTTCTGTGATTGCTCAGTCACTGAGTACACTCAAGGCAGAGCTTGAACGATTTCTGGACATTTGGGGAATTAAGTGACGTGGGGTTGGTGTGGGAAGATGAACATTATGCGGAAAATCGGCCAAATGCAGCTTCCGAATTTCTGTGATTTCATGTTTCTTGTATGCCCTTGACGAAAGAAAGGATTAGTTTCCAAATGACATTGCTAATGAAACTTTTCATAAGTAATTTATGAAAATAACAAAATTCAAAGTACCCTGAAGCAAGGTTGTTGAAACAATAATAGACACCGCAGGGCGTCTGTGCAAAGATAATGATGTTCGAGAGCAGTGAAATATGCTGAGGTGCAATTAAGGCATTTATCATTGGGGAGCCAGATTTACACTGAACGTATTAACCCCCATGGCAACTGTTATTGTTATTATGTGCTACCTATCCAAAATAGAATTTTTCATCTTGTAATAGTAACACTGCGTTGTCTATAGCAACCTGTGGAGGTAGGTTGTTTGGGAATAAGGTAGCAATGCTATTAAAGGGGGAAGACAATTCAGACCATTTCATAATTACACCATGTTTCTCATTAAACTGGCGATTTCTCCTTCTGGCCTTCCCGTCGCAGACACTGCCTTGTGCTGAGTTCAGAGTTCCAGCTGTCAGCCGTAAATATGCTGCTTCATAGGATAAACTAACGTTTTTGAGTCCTTTGTCAAAGCTGCAGCTAGCTCATTTCCCTCTCTACAGATACTGCCAGACTTGCTGAGATTTTCCAGCATTTTCTCTTTTGATCTCAGATGCAGAAGCAGTCCCTGTCCAAATGCAGCAAGACCTGGGCAATATCCGGGCTTGGGCTGACAAGTGGCAAGTTGCATTCGCGCCACACAAGTGCCAGGCAATGACCATCTCCTACAAGAGAGGATCTAAACATTAACCTTTGGCATTCAACGGCATTGCGATCGCTGAATCCCCCACAATCAACGTACTGGGGGATACCATTGATCAGAAACTGAACTGGACTAACCATATTAATACTGAGGATACCAGGACAGGAACAAAGGCTAGGAATCCTACAGCGAGTAACTCACCCCCTGACCCCTCCGTGTCGGGAGCACGGGAGTTCTCCCCGGAGTGCGGTGAGACACACAGCACGGAAGAGCTGCTCAATGTCCCTTTTAGGACTGAGTTTAGGAGGAACTTCTTCATCCAAAGGGTTGTGAATCTATGGAATTCCATGCCCAGTGAAGCAGTCGAGGTTCCTTCATTAAATGTTTTTAAGGTAAAGATAGATAGTTTTTTGAAGAATAAAGGGATTAAGGTTTATGGTGTTCGGGCCGGAAAGTGGAGCTGAGTCCACAAAAGATCAGCCATGATCTCATTGAATGGCGGAGCAGGCTCGAGGGGCCAGATGGCCTACTCCTGCTCCTAGTTCTTATGTTCTTATTGTTCTTATCCTTGTAATAATAATCTTTATTATTGTCACAAGTAGGCTTACATTAATACTGCAATGAAGTCATTGTGAAAATCCCCTTGTCGCCACACTCTAGCCCCTGTTCGGGTACACTGAGGGAGAATTCAGAATGTCCAATTCTTCTAACTTGTGGGAGGAAAAGGAGCCGCCGGAGGAAACCCACGCAGACACGGGGAGAACTTGCAGACTCCACACTGACAGTGGCCCAAGCCAGGAATCGAACCTGGGACCCTGGAGCTGTGAAGCAACATTGCTAACCATTGTGCTACCGTGCCGCCCTAATAAGTCCCTGATTGCCAGTCATTGCAACCCAGTACTTTCTGCAACAGCAATGTTGGGGGAATATTGGATCCTTCAAGTGTGAGGTCGCTGGAGGTGTGTGGGGCAAGCGTATCTTGGGGCATGGAGCTATGATCAGCAGGCGCAATTGATGTTCAGATCAGGCATGATCCAACTGTATGGCGGAACAGGTTCGAGGGGCAGAATAGCCTCCTTCTTTTCCGTTGCTCGTAAATAAGTACGTGGCATGTTGTACCATCAATAGTCTGCGAGCTCAGTGCTTTCTGTTCACATCTATATTTGAGCAGGAATGGAGAGGCTGAATGTCGAGGCTTGTTGAACAGTGGTTTGAGGGCTGGAATACACAGGTTCTGCAAGATTAGTCACTTCAGGGAACTGAAGAATAAATATGTGTTTACATGTACCCCCTGGCTGACAACTAATTTGTTTTGCAAATTTTCCAGACAGGAAGGTGATTAGCCCATAGCTGCTGGTGGCATGCAGCAGGTCCGTGGTGTTGCTCTGAATTCCTGAATGAATGATCACTTCAATGTAGTTTCTCTGCAGACGCCATCGCACGGAGCAAGCTTCGAGATAAATGCCGCCTTGGTGCTCCTTTCTCTGAGAAATGGAAATATTTTCTCCGTCTCCCCATCTGGAAATCAGCAGGAAATGTGAGAGGCCACAAACGCGGGCTGGAGCTGAGCCTGAGAATAAAACCATTGAAATGGAGCACTCACCTTTTGAGAACTGCTTCATCCCCGGGATGAAGCAACACTTAGCTTTTTGGGGGGCTCAGTTTAGTTGGATATATTTTCAGTCTCCCATTTTTCACCACATTGGGCGGAGTTCTCCATTTATGAGACTAAACGCAGTGTCGGGCGGTTTCAGCAACGTCCGACCTTCTGGTTGAAATAGCAGGGAACCCGCGTCCGATTCAGCGCTTGGAAGCGCATTAATTATCCACAGGCGAGTATCGGGCCCAAGGAGCCGGTGTGTCCGCAGCTGATTCGGCTTCCTGTCGTCAGTTGGCGAGTTCAAATGTCCGGGCGCCATGTTTAAGCGCCAAGCCTGTGCAAACACGTGACTCTCTCCCACCCACCTGTCTTCAGGAAGCCGCCGCAGGTGCCTGGCAAGCAGAAGACTCGGGCGTGCGCCCCGCTTCACCCAGCGGGCCCTGGAGGCCCTGATCACAGGGCCGCGACAACACGGGCGGATCCTGTATCCCGGGGATGGTTCCAGGAGCCACACCAACCTTATGGCGCCGGCCTGGGAGGCTGTCGCAGAGAAGGTCAGCTGGCCATGCCTGCAGCGCTATCCAGTGCCGGAAGGGCTGAACGATCTCGCCCACTTGGCCATGGTTAAGTCGTCCTCCAGCTCATGCAGCCAAACGGCCACTCTCCTCATGGCTCTCCCCTTGACCAATTGTGAACATCTGGGGCCTCACGGTAGCATGGTGGTTAGCATCAATGCTTCACAGCTCCAGGGTCCCAGGTTCGATTCCCGGCTGGGTCACTGTCTGTGTGGAGTCTGCACGTCCTCCCCGTGTGTGCGTGGGTTTCCTCCGGGTGCTCCGGTTTCCTCCCACAGTCCAAAGATGTGTGGGTTAGGTGGATTGGCCATGCTAAATTGCCCGTAGTGTAAGGTTAATGGGGGGATTGTTGGGTTACGGGTATACGGGTTACGTGGGTTTAAGTGGGGTGACCATTGCTCGGCACAACATCGAGGGCCGAAGGGCCTGTTCTGTGCTGTACTGTTCTATGTTCTATGTTCTATCTCACTGTAATCTCACTGTAATGTCACAGTAATTGCTGCGGTTTCAAACACACACGATTTGGACCCCGATTTATAATAACCATCGGTTTGTATCGGGTAGGCTAGATGGCGGATTCCGGAGTTAGCAGAGGGCAGGAATTAGAAGGATGAGGGATCTATTTATAGATGGGAGCTTTCCCAGCTTGAAAGCTTTGGAGGATAAATTTAAATTGCCAGCAGGGAATGGTTTTAGGTATTTGCCGATGTGCGACTTCCTGAGAAACCAATAACTCTCTTCCTCTACCACAGAGGGCATCACGATTGCCCACGAGACGGACTATCAAAGAAAGAGACAAGGAGATGAGCACCATGTTCATACACCTCGCAAGAAACGAGCAGCAACCGCTGATCAATGCAAATGCCAAACCGACCAAGTGCGGTTCAACATGAATGAATGGGTGAAAAGGCTGAAAAGTGTCTGAGATGCCAGCTCAACCTCTAAACAAACCAGAAGATACAGCGACAGTGAGTGACAACAGATCGTACCACTCCCCTGACAAGGAGGACAGGGAAGGGTTCCAAGGTTCCCTAGGGCCACGTAAGCCTTTATGTTCACAGAATCATAGAATCATAGAATTTTCAGTGCAGAAGAAAGCCATTCAGCCCATCGAGTCTGCACTGGCTCTTGGAAAGAGCACCCTACTCAAGCCCACACCTCAACCCTATCCCCTTAACCCAGTAACCTCACCTCACCTTTTTGGACACTAAGGGCAATTTATCATGGCCAATCCACCTAACATGCACGTCTTTCGACTGTGGGAGGAAACCGGAGCACCCGGAGGAAACCCACGCAGACACGGGGACAACGTGCAGACTCTGCACAGACAGTGACCCAAGTCGGGAATCGAACCTGGGACCCTGGAGCTGTGAAGCAACTGTGCTTACCACTGTGCTACCGTGCTGCCCACAGAGTGGATAGTCAAGGACCTGAAGATGTAAAGTTCGGGTGATGATAATGTAGCTATACTGAGAATGTAGTAATAACAATATAAGACATGACATAAACTAATAAATATATTGGACAAAGACATGGGAGAGGTGTAGTATAAGGATCTGGTACATATAGAGTTAACGTGTGACTAAATACAGTTCTGCCCATGCTATGATGTAAGAGACCACATGATCTAAACCCTGGGTCAGTGTGGTATTGGTAGAGCCGTATGCAGACCCAGACGTGGGGCAGCTCCTAGAACAAACAAAGGAAAGTACAGCACAGGAACAGGCCCTTCGGCCTTCCAAGCCTGCGCTGACCATGCTGCCCGTCTAAACTAAAATCTTCTGCACTTCTGGGGTCCGTATCCCACTATTCCCATCCTATTCATATATTTGTCAAGATGCCCCTTAAACGTCACTATCGTCCCTGCTTCCACCACCTCCTCCGGCAGCAGGTTCCACGCACCCACTACCCTCTGTGTAAAAAACTTGCCTCGTACATCTCCTCTAAACCTTGCCTCTCGCACCTTAAACCTATGCCCCCTAGTAATTGACCCCTCTACCCTGGGAAAAAGTCTCTGACAATCCACTCTGTCTATGCCCTTCATAATTTTGTAGACCTCTATCAGGTTCCCCCCAACCTCCTTTGTTCCAGTGAGAACAAACCAAGTTTATTCAACCTCTCCTCATAGCTAACGCCCTCCATACCAGGCAACATCCTGGTAAATCTCTTCTGCACCCTCTCTAAAGCCTCCACATCTTTCTGGTAGTGCGGCGATCAGAATTGAACACTATGCTCCAAGTGTGGCCTAACTAAGGTTCTATACAGCTGCAACATGACTTGCCAATTTTTATACTCAATGCCCCGGCCAATGAAGGCAAGCATGCCATATGCCTTCTTGACTACCTTCTCCACATGTGATGCTCCTTTCAGTGACTGTGGACCTGTACACCTACATCTCTCTGACTGTCAATACTCTTGAGGGTTCTACCATTCACTGTATATTCCCTACCTGTATTAGACCTTCGAAAATGCATTACCTCACATTTGTCCAGATTAAACTCCATCTGCCATCTCTCCGCCCAAGTCGCCAAACGATCTAAATCCTGCTGTATCTTCTGACAGTCCTCATCGCTATCCGCAATTCCACCAATCTTTGTGTCGTCCGCAAACTTACTAATCAGACCAGTTACATTTTCCTCCAAATCATTTATATATACTACGAACAGCAAAGGTCCCAGCACTGATCCCTGCAAAACACCACTAGTCACACCCCTTCAATCAGAAAAGCACCCTTCCATTGCTACCCTCTGCCTTCTATGACTTAGCCAGTTCTGTATCCATCTTGCCAGCTCACCCCTGATCCCGTGTGACTTCACCTTTTGTACCAGTCTGCCATGAGGGACCTTGTCAAAGGCCTTACTGAAGTCCAGATAGACAACATCCACTGCCCTACCTGCATCAATCATCTTTGTGACCTCCTCGAAAAACTCAAAAAACTCGAAAAACGAAAAAATCGAGTTAGTGAGACACAACCTCCCCTTCACAAAACTGTGCTGCCTCTCGCTAATACAAGCTTGTAACCTTTACTGTATCTTTGTAAATAGTTCTAGGAGTTAGGGATGGACAGACATGGTGGCCTAGCCAGCAATGCCCACATTGTGTAAAGGAATAAAAAAACTGAAGACGTACAGTTAACCGGTATATGACTGTGAAAATGTCTTCAGATCTGCCGAACTGTACCCAATAATCTATAACAACTGCCACCCCCCACCTGCCAGCCGATCCTACAGTGATCCTGCCCTCTTACTCACTTACCTTCCCCCTGGAACTTTTCAAAGATGCTTTGTGGCAGTTCAACACCTACTTAGTGGAATATGGCAGCTAGTAAAAAGAGGGTGTGGCCTATGCGCGATTCCCTTGCTGATGTCCCCTAGGTTTCCTGCAATGACTGAGTTCTGCAGGATCCTCCATTGGAAGATTGGCCAGAAATATCTGAGGCAGGAAAGTGGGCACATTCCTGCCCCACCAGAGGTTCTGACTCGCATCGATGTTTGAGCCTTAACGTTCACCTCTGGGTTCAAATCCATTGCTAATTGATGCATTGAAAGTATGGTACAAAAAGAGCTTCAAAGTTGAAAGGTATGGATCGCAATAAATATGAAGCAAGCGTTTCGCCTGCAACACTTGGAATGAGTTTGAAAAAAATGAAATGAAAATCGCTTATTGTCACGAGTAGGCTTCAATGAAGTTACTGCGAAAAAACCCTAGTCGCCACATTCCGGTGCCTGTTTGGGGAGGCTGGTACGGGAATTGAACCGTGCTGCTGGCCTGCCTTGGTCTGCTTTCAAAGCCAGCGATTTAGCCCAGTGTGCTAAGCAGTCTTAGTCTAGTTCCGAGTGTGCATGATCACAGAGCAAAACTGCCCTAATTTGACACAAATTTGTGATGTCACTTAGACAGGCTTGGGGTTAAAAGGTAGATTCTTGTAAGTTTGGGGGCAGGGGAGTATATCTAGGGCAGGGAACTTGACTCTGCATCTCGCTGTGCGTGTCCATGACCACTGGACAGAGACACTAACAGTCCTTACCACAATGAGCGCAAAGGTGGCAAATCTGAAGCACGGATGTCCGGAAATTGAAGAGTGGCAGGATGGTGTGGGAGGAAGCATAGGTTCAAACCAGGATAGATTTCAGGAATTGTCCATCCGATACAACAGTGGAAGCAAAAACAACTTCTTAAAGAACAAAAGATACTTAATTTGGAGAAAACTAGCATTGATCAAAGGGAACTGAATAGGTTATGAGAACATAAGAACTAGGAGCAGGAGTAGGCCATCTGGCCCCTCGAGCCTGCTCCGCCATTCAATGAGATCATGGCTGATCTTTTGTGGACTCAGCTCCACTTTCCGCCCCAAACACCATAACCCTTAATCCCTTTATTCTTCAAAAAACTATCTATCTTTATCTTGAAAAAATTTAATGAAGGAGCCTCAACTGCGTCACTGGGCAGGGAATTCCATAGATTCAAAACCCTTTGGGTGAAGAAGTTCCTCCTAAGCTCATTCATAAATCTACTTCCACTTATTCTGCCTCAAAATAAGATAATCAGATTATCTGTGACAATCTAAAAGAGTGTCAAAATTACAGAAATATTGCTTGATTTAGCTCTTCCCAGTGTGAAACATCTAGTCACACTATGGGCTATTTCAGTGGAAATTGACATTATCACTTACATTGCCATCATCATCCAAATCCGAGTGTCCCCTGTGACTAGTAATGTCATCTGTGTGCTGCAGTAAGTATATTTTATTAATTATCTCACAAGTGTAATACTCACCTTCAGGAAGAGTCACCTTTAGACTTTTGCTAAGATCATCATTTTTTGGCTTTGTTGTCACCAGGGTACGATGCCACATTCGTTAGCAGATGTCAAGTACTTCAAGCCCATTCTCTGAGATCAATCACTCAAATCATTCAGAATCACTTGACCTCTTGGCCAGTTGTGAACATCTCACTGTAATGTCGCAGTAATTGCTGCCGTTTCAAACACAGTCTTCATGGGTAGACAGTAAGTTCATGCAGTTCGCATCGCGTAATTGCTCGGCATGCAAGTTCAAAGTAAGCTGGGTAATTACAATTTAGCGATGTTTGATGAGACTGGTCGATACCACTCACCACTAACCAGCACTAACTTGGTAAGCTTGATCAGAAGAGCCACATGGTCGCCTGGGGTGAGGAGCAGGTGTTGCACTGGTGCAATAAAGGTGGCGAGGTTGGCTACAACGGTAATTATCAATTAATAATTAATTATTATTACTGTGGGGGGAGCAGATGAGCTCATAACTCTGCCCCTTATTGGAGCTGATCTGAGAGAGCTTGATGCTGACAGTGGCAGAAAAAAAATGTTTGTTTCCCAACATAGCTCACTCAGTGTCTTCGCTTTGCAACCCCTAGTTTAGAGGCAGGTTTAGCACCAATATTATTCAGTCGCAGGTCACTCCTCAGCTATTCATATCGGAAAGAGTACACAGCATATTGCTCATTATGGATGGTTTCCTGCAGTGTCTGTAAAAGTAACATAATGAAATGAAATGAAATGAAAATCGCTTATTGTCATGAGTAGGCTTCTGTGCCTTTCTCATTAAACAGGGGCATTTTCTGAGTTAAAATAATGTATCATTTATAAAGTGTCTCCTACATTGCTGAACCAAATCCCTAATTGACAGTCCCAGATGACCATCGGCTGGGGAGTAGTTGGCTGGTGGTGATTTAACCTGAGTATCGTCACACCTCAGGCGAGGGGCATGGTTGAGAAGGCGGGGCCTTTGTGAATAACCTCAGATGGTATGGGGAACCAGCTCACAGAATCAAAGAATCACAGAACTGTTATGGTGCAGAGGGAGGCCATTTCATAATAATAATAACCTTTATTGTCACAAGTAGGCTTACATTAACACTGCAATGAAGTTACTGTGAAAAGCCCCTAGTCGCCACATTCCGGCGCCTGTTCAGGTATGCAGAGGGAGAATTCAGAATGTCCAAATGACCTAATAGCACGTCTTTCGGGACTTGTGGGAGGGAACCGGAGCACCCGGAGGAAACCCACGCAGGTACGGGGAGATCGCGCAGACTCCACACAGAGAGTGACCCAAGCCGGGAATCAAACCTGGGACCCTGGCGCTGTGAAGCCATAGCGCTAACCACTATGCTACCGTGCTGCACTCTGTCATGGTCCATCACGTTTGCACAGACTCTCTATGTAGAGATGTGAGAATCGGTGCACGCATTTCCTGCAGGCCTGTGGTCTTAGTCTGTTGAATAACCCCCTTAATTCTACATTATTCATGCCTCTCGCCATTTTAAAGGCTGGCATCACTGGCTTTGCTTAATCTTCTTTCCCCTCCAAGTAGCAGTTCTGTGAATCTCTGCTATTGGTAAGTTAGATCCTTAAAATTTGCTATCACTCTTGTTGGACTTTATTGAACACATTCCTGTGTTCCTTTGAAGAAAGGATGCCCAAAATTGCATATAATTTTCCAACTGTGTCTTTTGTGAGGTTCCTTCCTGTTTATTCCCTTACTTGCCCTCGCTTTTATTTTGTCGTTATCATTTTTGATCCATGGGTTATTAATGGACATGTGTCTTTAAGTCAAGCAGCAGAGAGAATGAGGAATTCCAGAGGTTACAGGGGAGAACCCTCTGCTAGTTTGAACGGGAGCTCAGGTTGAGTCCTAGACACAGAAATACAAGGACCTGCTTTTCCCTCCCTCCCCGGAAAGGCTGTGAGTGCTGTATTCCTGAAGCTGCAGAGAGCTTGAATGAATGAATCTACAGGAAAACCATTACAGGCCGCAAACAAAGGCCTGGACCTGCTCTCTCTCTCCAGAAAGGCTGTGAGTGCTGCATTGCTGAAACTATCGACACCTGAATAAATCTACAGTAAAACCATTGACTGAAAGCAAAGTCTGAAGAGGAGCAAGGTTCTAAAACAACCAACATCTGAAACAAAGACTCTTTATTCCTTTTACTTATGATTTTTTTTTAACCCTCTTCTTCCTCTCTGTGTTTGCCTGTCTTGTGTGTGCGTGTGTATAGAGGGTGGCGGGGGTGGGGGGAGGGGGGAGATTGGTTAAATTATGGAACTAGGAATTATATAATAGTTAGCCGGTTGTATTTGCTACATATTTAATGATAGTTCTTGTGATGAATAAAATATTAATAATATAACAATAATAGTAAAAAAGTAAAATAATAATTTTTTTTTAAGTAATTGTGTTTACGAACCTGGTGAATGTAATTATTGGGCAGCCAAGGACCAAAGGCTACAGGTATTTGTCTCAGAATTGTTAGTTAATTCAGCTGTGTTGTGACTCTGGGTCAAGTGGGGCTGGGATTGACCGCGAACTTCGTAACACTTTGTTGATGAGAACTGTAGCTCAAAATTACATGTTTGGAATCATCAAACGCCCTTGAGTACTATTCGTTAGCCTTGTTATTAACAGCATCATATGACACAGGTACTTTGAGTGAATAACCAATAATCACAGACAAATCATTGTCATTCGTCAGTTTTTCTGATACGAGACCTGCTTAATTTGTAAATACTTCAATAACAACTCACATTTCAACAGCGCTCTTCAAGGTCAGAAGAACATCTGAGAGCCACCCAGTCAAAGGATGGTATCTAAGGTAAGGATTGAGGAACATGTCCAAAGAAGGCTTTTGCTAGCAGGAAAGAAGGAATTTAAATACAGCGAGATGAGCTTTCAGAGGATAAGAGAGAGGTGCTTGAAGATTCTGCCCCCAATCATGGACTAGAGGAAGCATACCATTTAGCATGCCAACATGACTAGGATTTCACATAAAGGCTCAAATTTTAACGGAGACGAAAGGGCCCTGCACCTTCGTCAAAATGGTGCCTGTACCCTAAATCCCACTCCTGTAGCCGGCGCCCACCAGGGGAACAGGGGCCGGGAGGTATTTCACACATCTGCGATTCATGGAGGCAGTGGCAATTTTTAAAGTGCGGCTTCCTTTGAGCAGAAGGCATTTTGGTCACCCGGGTGAACGCGACTCGTGAGCTTTAGAGATTTGAGCAGACGATCTAAACGTACATACATGGTGGCACAATGGTTAGCACTGCTGCCTCACAGCGCCAGGGGCCCGGGTTCAATTCCAGACCCGGGTGACTGTCTGTGTGGAGTTTGCACGATCATCCCGTGTCTGCGTGGGTTTCCTCCGGGTGCTCCGGTTTCCTCCCGCAGCCCAAAGATGTGCAGGTTAGGTGGATTGGCCATGATAAATTGCCCTTAGTGTCTAAAGGTTAGGTGGGGTTACTGGGTTACGGGGTGGGGTGGAGGTAGGGCTTAAGTAGGTGCTCTTTCAAGGGCTGGTGTAGGCTCTATGGGCCGAATGGCCTCCTTCTGCACTGTAAATTCTATGATTCTATGTACCCGTGTTGTGGGGTTCTTAAGAGTAGAAATGAATGTGCATAAAATGTGGATAAGGTCTGTGGAACCGTCAATCTGTCAAGTCATTTAAATCCCTTGCTTTTTCAATTAACAAAAAAGCCTGCTGAATCTCTCAGTTGAACAATCAGAGCTTGCAATTTTAATAGATGTTTGTTGATATAATCCTGAAAGATATCATTATAGTAATACTGCTGCTTGTCCGCTGTCACAACCTGCCAATATCAGAGCAGGTTGGGGGGAGGAGCTGTAAAACCACAGTTTGATTGACAGCTCCAAGTGGTTATAAAGGGGGTGACTGACTTTGAGGTGCCGTTGATGGGGGCATGGGAAGTGTGTGCGGTGAAGGAGGGCTAGAGGGCTAGAGTTTTTATTATAACTTTTATTATAATTGGAGCACCAAGAGCTCCAAGGTAAGCCTTGTATCCAGCCCCCTCAGCGCTCAGCAGTGCCTGTAGCTGCCTGTTTCCAGGGACGACAGGTCTGACGCAAGTTAGCCCTCACATTGCCTCTAATGGGAGAAGTAAATACACTTACAGCAAACCTACCACCCAAAGATGGCTTCCAAACCCATAACATTTTGCCCATTTGTTTTTCCCTATCAATGCATGCATGGATAATCAAGCATAAATGGACATCCAGGGTAACACATTCTTTGCTTCTGCACACTACTGGGGGCTCGTTTAGTTATTGAAATTAGTTCAATGTAGAGGCGGCACTGTGGCGCAGTGGTTAGCACTGCTGCCTCACGCCGCTGAGGACCTGGGTTCGATCACACTAAATGGCCCCTTCATTGGAAAACAAATGATGTGGAGATGCCGGCGTTGGACTGGGGTGAGCACAGTAAGAGCACAGTCAGGCCTGAGGAGACTCCTGAGGAAGGAGCAGTGCTCCGAAAGCTAGTGTTTGAAACAAACATGTTGGACTTTAACCTGGTGTTGTAAGACTTCTTACTTGGAAAAAAAAATAATAGGATGCTCTAAGTTTATTTTTAAAATTGATTAGTTCAATGTGATCTTTAACTTGATCAGGCTACAAAATGGCGGATGCTTTCAGGAACTAAAAATGTCTTCTGTGCATACACTTTGGAAAATGTTTCGCCATCAATGTAATTAGGATGTAACTTGTTCCATAGTATTGTTTTTGCATAAGAACACATCTCCAGCATCGATAGTTTAAGTCTGGAAACTTTACCTGAGGTTAAACTACAGCAGCAAACACTGGGCGTGATTCTCCGCTCCCGCGCCGGGTGGGAGAATCGCGGGAGGGCCGCTCTGGCACCCCCCGCGATTCTCCCCCCCCCCAAAATGGCGTGTCGCGTTTTGCGACATGCCACTCAGAGAATCGTGGGCTGCCGTTTTTCACGGCGGCCCGCAATTCTCCGACCCGGATGGGCCGAGCGGCCTGCCGTTCCCGACCGGTTCACGCCGGCGGCAACCACACCTGGTGGCTGCCGGCGTGAACATGGCACCGACAGCTGTTTTGTGGCTTGTGGGGGGTGGAGAGGGGAATGAGCACCACGACCGTGCTCGGGACTGGCCCGCGATCGGTGCCCACCGATCATCGGGCCGGCGTCTCAAAGGGACGCACTCTTTCCCCTCCGCCGCCCCGCAAGATCAAGCCGCCACGTCTTGCGGGGCAGCGGGGGGAAGACAGCAACCGCGCATGCGCGGGTTTGAGCCGTCATCCGGCGTGACGTCAGCCGCGCATGCGCGGGTTGGATCGGCCAACCCGCGCATGCGCAGCTGACGTCATTAGGCGCGTCGGCCGTGTCATTCTCGGCGTGCCGAGATTCATGGCCCTCTTAGCCCCCCGGCGGGGGGAGAGTAGGGGGCCAGGAGCAGCCTCCGACGCCGTCGTGAACCTCTCCGGGTTTCACGACGGCATTGGGCCTGGCGGAGAATTCCGCCCACTCTTTGTGGATGGTGGAAATTGACTGTATGGGGTTAACTCACTATTAGCATTTTAAACTGTGAATTTGAGGTGCAGAGAGGGCAGAATGCAGTTTTGTTTTCATTTCTGCGACCTGTGTTGAATCTAGTATGATAGCTTCCTCTCCCTGACAAGTGTGGGTCCCCAGTGAAATGAGTTTGACCCCATTTCAACCCAATTCCTAGCAAGTGGAGCTACAATGCACAAAACGTCATAATTCACGGCAGAATTTGACAATGGATTAAAAATGTAATTCAGAGGGGCTGGAGAGGTAGCTGGCAGGAGAATGGAAATGCCACTTTGGTGCAGTCATCAGGTGCTCTATAAGGGGATGTACATCTTGCATTTACGCCATGCTCTCTCTGACCTGCAAGTGCTTGATGGAGCGGAGCGCAGACTGGAAAGTAGAGAAGGGTTCCATTCTCCTATAACTGTCATCCTCAGCTGGATGAGGACACAAATTGCATCTGCATCTGCCTTAAGAATATCTGTCGACTGTGAATCTGCATGGCCAAATGAATGAGGCGCACCATGGATATAATTATACACAGATGACACTCGTTCATTCGATCTAACAGGCTGAGGCACATTTCACCAGAAAAGAGAAGATGAGGAGAGCCCTGATGGATTATAGAACATAGAACATAGAACACTACAGCGCAGTACGGGCCCTTCGGCCCTCGATGTTGCGCCGACCTGTGAAACCATCTGAAGCCTATCTGACCTACACTATTCCATTTTCATCCATATGTCTATCCAGTGACCACTTAAATGCCCTTAAAGTTGGCGAGTCTACTACTGTTGCAGGCAGGGCGTTCCACACCCCTACTACTCTCTGAGTAAAGAAACTGCCTCTGACATCTGTCCTATATCTCTCACCCCTCAATTTAAAGCTATGTCCCCTCGTGTTGGTCATCACCATCCGAGGAAAAAGACTCTCACTGTCCACCCTATCTAACCCTCTGACTATCTTATATGTCTCTATTAAGTCACCTCTCAGCCTTCTCCTCTCTAACGAAAACAACCTCAATTCCCTGAGCCTTTCCTCGTAAGACCTTCCCTCCATACCAGGCAACATCCTAGTAAATCTCCTCTGAACCCTTTCCAAAGCTTCCACATCCTTCCTATAATGTGGTGACCAGAACTGCACGCAGTACTCCAGGTGTGGCCGCACCAGAGTTATGTACAGCTGCAGCATGACCCTGTGGTTCCGAAACTCAATCCCCCTGCTTATAAAGGCTAGCACACCATATGCCTTCTTAACAGCCCTATTAACCTGGGTGGCAACTTTCAAGGATTTATGTACCTGGATGCCGAGATCTCTCTGTTCATCTACACTACCAAGAATCTTGCCATTAGCCCAGTACTCTGCATTCCTGTTACTCCTTCCAAAGTGAACCACCTCACACTTTTCCGCATTAAACTCCATCTGCCACCTCTCAGCCCAGCTCTGCAGCTTATCTATGTCCCTCTGTATCCTATAACATCCTTCAGCACTATCCACAACTCCACCGACCTTCGTGTCATCTGCAAATTTACTAACCCATCCTTCTACACCCTCTTCCAGGTCATTTATAAAAATGACAAACAGCAGTGGCCCCAAAACAGATCCTTGCGGTACACCACTAGTAACTGAACTCCAGGATGAACATTTGCCATCAACCACCACCCTCTGTCTTCTTTCAGCTAGCCAATTACTGATCCAAACCGCTAAATCACCTTCAATTCCATACTTCCTTATTTTCTGCAATAGCCTACCGTGGGGAACCTTATCAAACGCCTTACTGAAATCCATATACACCACATCAACAGCTTTACCCTGATCCACCTGTTTGGTCACCTTCTCAAAAAACTCAATAAGGTTTGTGAGACATGACCTACCCTTCACAAAACCGTGTTGAGTATCGCTAATCAACTTGTTCTTTTCAAGATGATTATAAACCCTATCTCTTATAACCTTTTCCAACATTTTACCCACAACCGAAGTAAGGCTCACAGGTCTATAATTACCAGGGTTGTCTCTACTCCCCTTCTTGAACAAGGGGACAACATTTGCTATCCTCCAGTCTTCTGGCACTATTCCTGTCGACAAAGACGACATAAATATCAAGGACAAAGGCTCTGCAATCTCCTCCCTGGCTTCCCAGAGAATCCTAGGATAAATCCCATCTGGCCCAGGGGACTTATCTATTTTGACATTTTCTAAAATTGCTAACACCTCCTCCTTTTGAACCTCAATTCCATCTAGCCTGGTCGACTGAACCTGAGTGTTCTCCTCGACAACATTGTCTTTCTCCAGTGTAAACACTGACGAAAAATATCCATTTAATGCTTCCCCTATCTCCTCTGATTCCACACACAACTTTCCACTACTATCCTTGATTGGCCCTAATCTTACTCGAGTCATTCTTTTGTTCCTGATATACCTATAGAAAGCCTTAGGGTTTTCCTTGATCCTATCCGCCAACGACTTTTCGTGTCCTCTCCTCGCTCTTCTTAACTCTCCCTTTAGGTCCTTCCTGGCTAACTTGTAACTCTCAAGTGCCCTAACTGAGCCTTCATGTCTCATCCTAACATAAGCCTTCTTCTTCCTCTTGACAAGTGCTTCAACTTCCTTAGTAAACCACGGCTCCCTTGCTCGACAACTTCCTCCCTGCCTGACAGGTACATACTTATCAAGGACACGCAGTAGCTGTTCCTTGAAAAAGCTCCACATTTCGATTGTACCCATCCCCTGCAGTTTCCTTCCCCATCCTATACCTCCTAAATCTTGCCGAATAGCATCATAATTGCCTTTCCCCCAGCTATAATTCTTGCCTTGCGGTATATACCTATCCCTGCCCATTGCTAAAGTAAACATAACCGAGTTGTGATCACTATCACCAAAGTGCTCACCTACATCTAAATCTAACACCTGGCCGGGTTCATTACCCAGTACCAAATCCAATGTTGCCTCGCCCCTTGTTGGTCTGTCTACATACTGTGTCAGAAAACCCTCCTGCACACACTGCACAAAAACTGACCCATCTATAGTACTCGAACTATAGTATTTCCAGTCAATATTTGGAAAGTTAAAGTCCCCCATAACAACTACCCTGTTACCCTCGCTCCTGTCAAGAATCATCTTTGCAATCCTTTCCTCGACATCTCTGGGACTATTCGGAGGTCTATAGACAACTCCCAACAGGGTGACCTCTCCTCTACTGTTCCTAACCTCGGCCCATACTGCCTCAGTAGACGAGTCCTCAAGCGTCCTTTCTACCGCCGTAATACTTTCCTTGATTAACAATGCCACACCCCCCCCTCTTTTACCATCTTCTCTGTTCTTACAGAAACATCTAAATCCTGGAACCTGCAACAACCATTCCTATCCCTGCTCTACCCATGTCTCCGAAATCGCCACAACATCGAGATCCCAGGTACCAACCCATGCTGCAAGCTCACCCACCTTATTCCGGATGCTCCTGGCGTTGAAGTAGACACACTTCAAACCAGCGTCCTGCTTGCCGGTGCCCTCTTTCGAACTTTTAACCCTATCCCTGACCTCACTACTCTCAACATCCTGTACACTGGGACTACAATTTAGGTTCCCATCCCCCTGCTGAATTAGTTTAAACCCCCCCGAAGAGCACTAGCAAATCTCCCCTTCTATGTTTGAATCATAGAATTGTTGCGGCGCAGAAGGAGGCCCAATGGGAAACCAGGGAACGAGGACCATAGCACCCTCCGAGCTGATGCTAAACCAATTTCTCCCTGTAGGCGGAGGGAAATCCCCCACCCACTCTTGGGCAAAATTAAGGGTGAAATCGAGAACCTGCTACAGCAAGGGGTTATCCCATCCGTGACCATGCCAACTTTCCGGAATGGGCACAGGCCCAAAACCAACCGGCTCCATATGTGTCTGAAAGGATTTAGATCAACTAAACAAATTTGCGGAACATAGGATCCAGCCAAAGGCCTCAGCAGATGAGAAACTTGTCAACCAAGAAAGAATACTCAGTAGACCTTGGCAGTTGCCTCTGGACAAAGAATCTAGTATATGGCCACATTTATAATGCCATCGTATCAGTATCATTTCAACAGATTGCCATTTTGAATCGCGTCCAGTCCCGAAATTTTCCAAGGCACAATGGGCCGGATTCTCCGACCCCCCACCAGTCGGAGAATCGCCGGGGGGGGGGGGGGGGGGGGGGTGTGAATCCCACCCCCGCCGTTTCCCGGAGTCTCCGGAACCAGAGACTTGGCAGGGGTAGGAATCGCGGCGCGCCTGTCGGCGGACCCCCGGCGATTCTCCGGCCCACGATGGGCCGAAGTCCCACTGCTGTCATGCAGGTCCGCCGGTGGGAATCAAACCACCTTCCTTACTGGTTGGACTGGCGGCGCGGGCGGGCTCCGGGGTCTGGGGAGGAGGGGCGATTTGGCCTTGGAGGTGCCCCTACGGTGGCCTGGCCCGCGGGGGCACACTTTTCCTTCCGCGTTGGCCATAGCTTTCACGATGGCAGACGTGGAAGTGACCCCCCCTCCCCTGCACATGCGCGGGGATGACGTCAGCAGCCACTGACGCTCCGGTGCATGCGCGGACGTCCGCCGGCTGGCGAAGTCCCTTTGGCCCCGGCTGGCATGGCGCCAGCCGGCGGGGCGCCAACCACTCCGGCGCGGGCCTAGCCCCTCAAGGTTAGGGCTTGGCCCCTAAAGGTGTGGAGAAATCCGCACCTTTAGGGCGGCCCGACGCCGGAATGGTTCATGCCACTCCATCCCGCCGGGTACCCCCGCCCCGCCGGGTAGGGGAGAATCCCGGCCAATGTCTCAAAGTCTAATAGGCATGGAAGGAGTGATATGCCATATGGATGACATTCTTATACATGGCTCCGCGAGTGGAATGCATGGTCGCAGAGTCAGAGCAATGGGAATCTTACAGGATGCAATACGGAATGAAAACCGTGCATTGGCCAAACCTAGGATTACATTTCGAGGTCACAAAGTACAAGCCACTGGAATCACAGTTAATTCCCACAAAACAAAGTCATCAGAGAGCGTCCACAACCCAGGAACATTACTGAGTTTCAGAGATTCTTCAGAACGGTCAACCAAATACGGAAGTTCCGACCAAATTTGACAGGTCAATGAGCCTTTTTTAATAATCTTTATTATTGTCACAAGTAGGCTTACATAAACACTGCATTGAAGTTACTGCGAAAATCCCCAAGTCGCCACATTCCGGTGCTTGTTCAGGTATACTGAGGGAGAATTCAGAATGTCCAATTCACCCAACAGCACTGGCGGGATTCTCCAACCCCCGCCGGGTCGGAGAATCCCCGGGGGGCGGCATGAATCCTACCCGGTCGCCCCGACGCTGGCTGCCATATTCTCCGGCGCCATTTTTCAGGCGGGGGCGGGGTTCACACCACGCCGGTCAGAGACTGTTGGCAGCTGCCCCCCCCCCCCACCCCGGCAATTCGCCAGGCCCCGATGGGCCAACCCCATGTCCGTCTTTGGCCGGTCCCGCCGGCATGGGTTACGCATGGTCACACACGGCAGGTAAGTCGGCGGGGGCAGTCCTCGGGGGTGCGCAGGGTGATCCGACCCGGGGGGGGGGGCCACGGTGGCCTGGCCCGCGATGGGGGCCCACCAATCTGCAGGCGGGCCTGTTCCGTGGCGGCACTTCTTCCTTCCGCGACCGGCCATTACGGAGCCCTCCAGGGGCCAGCGCGAAGAGAACCCCCCGCGCATGTGCTAAAATACGCCGGCCAGTCTGCACATGCGCGGAACAACGCGGGCCCTTCGGCGCATGCTCGAACTCGCGCTGTCTCTTCGCCGCTGGCTGGAGCAGCAGCAAACCCTCCGGCGTCCACCAAGCCCCCAAAAGTGCGGAGAATTCCACATATTCAGGTGCTGTTGACGCCGGAGTGGTTGCGCCGGAGTGGTTGGTGCCGGTTCTCCTGCCGGCGTCGCAGAAGGGAGAATCCCGCTGTATATCTTTTGGGATTTGTAGGAGGAAACCAGAGCACCCAGAGGAAACCCACGCAGACACAGGGAAAATGTGCAGACTCCGCACAGAGAGTGACCCAGCGGGGAATCGAACCTGGGACCCTGACGCTGTGAAGCCACAGTGCTAGCCACTTGTGCTACCGTGCTGCCGATAAAGAAATGTTGTCAGCAAAGTGCTCAGGTGAAACATTCTCAGCCTCTGTGATGTAACAGCAGTTCAAAATTGAAACTGACTAGAAGCCACTAGTCAATCTTCTGAACATGATAGACATTGCAAAGATTCTGACTAGAGTCCAATGGTTCAGATTAAGGTTAATGAGATATGACTCCATAACAGAGTATGTTCAAGAGAAGTATCAAATGACAGCAGACATGCTGTCAAGAATACCATCAGAAAGAACCAGCCAAGAGGATTTAACCTTTGTCATGGAAGTGGAAGCATATACATCCCCGCTTACTGAACATTTACCAGCTACCGTAGAAAAGTTGCAGGAAATAAAAGTTGCAGGAAGTAAAACAAACAGAGCAGCCAAATGTGGAGTGCCCTGAGATAAGAGAATATCATCTGGAAGAATGACCGGAGTAAATTTCCAGTAATCCAGGAATATGCCAATACTTTGAACGGTGCAAGCATCTCACTTCAGCTTGATATTCTTTGAAGACTTGGTGGGCTCTCGCATGACTATTCTGAAGTGAAAGTCTGGTGGCCAAGCATTATGTCTAATTGTCTGACATGTGCAGTAAACAGCCATGAGCAAAAAGAACCACTATTACCGTCTACTTTTCCATGGACTTTGCGAGCGCCAGGGAATGGACTTACTTTATTTTAAGGGAAACAGGTTCATTCTTGCCATTGATTATTGCTTAAGATGGATGGAAGTAGGGGCAGCACGGTGGTGCAGTGGATAGCACTGCTGCCTCACGGCGCCGAGGTCCCAGGTTCGATCCTGGCTCTGGGTCACTGTCCGTATGGAGTTTGCACATTCTCCCCGTGTTTGCATGGGTTTCGGCCCCACAACCCAAAGATGTGCTGGTTAGGTGGATTGGTCACGCTAAAATTGCCCCTTAATTGGGAAAAAAATGAATTGGGTACTCTAAATTTAAAAAAAAAGATGGATTGAGGAGTTTGCATCGCATTACAGCAGAAGTGATCATTCAATCACTGAAGAGAATTTGTGCAACACATAGAATTCCAGACATTCATAGAATTGTGGGATCCCTGCAGTGCAGAAGGAGGTTTTTTGGCCCATCGAGTCTGCACCGACATGCTAAGAGAGCACCCTCCCTAGGCCCAGGTTCTTACATTATCCCCGTAACCTAGTAACCCCACCTAACCTTTTGGACATGAAGGGGTAATTTTAGCATGGCCAATCCACCTAACCAGCACATCTTTGGACTGTGGGAGGAATCTGGAGCACCCGGAGGAAACGCACAAAGAGAATTTACAAACTCCACACGATCACCCAATGCTGGAATCGAACCCGGGTCCCTGGTGCTGTAAGGCAGCAGTGCCGACCATTGTGTTACCGTGCCGTCTTACCGTACCACCATGCTGTACTGTGACACATTGTGGTGTCAGACAATGGACTGCAACTTCCCAATGAATTATTCAAAGTTTTGAAAAGGAATACAGATTAATTATTCATTGTGTTATTCCCGAACAAATGCAGGAGCGGAGAGAAGAGGTTTGAACCATTAAAAATTTGTGAAAGAAGAATGACGACCTTAATCTAACCAAACCTCGCCATTTGTCACCATCAGAGTTATTGAAGGAGATGGTGAACATAACGTTTGTTTCTAACACGGAGGGTGCGATTCACCGGGAAAATGTCTTTGTCCGGTTTCGGGTACGTTTAGTGCGGTGTTTTAACCAACGGCTCCAGCACCGAGAAACAGCTTGCCGTTCAATGACACTTTGCCATTTCTTTTGGCCTTGAGGCGTTTCTCCTCACTGAGGCCTCAGTTAGAGTGATTTCCTGATGGTGAGGTGAAGCTCGCCAGCAGGAAAGGCTCCTCGCAGATCGGGACTGTCCCAATCTTTCCTCCCCATCTCTGTTTTTGACTAACCCTCATCCCCCTTATTTTGGGTAGGCCACTGGGTACTACTCCTTACCCCCCTCTACCTACCTGGTAAGGCCCCTCCGGCCTGATTCCTGGCATTGCCAACCTGGCATCAGGCACCCTGGTTCTGCCAGTCTGGCACCTTGGTAGCCCCCCCTGACAACCTGGCAGTGCCACCCAGGCACCCTTGAGAATGCCAGGGTGCCTGGGTGGCACTGCCTGTGCCTGGGTGCCACCCTGCCCTATCCCAACCACCCGGAGGTCACCAATGGCCTGGGACACCTTTACCCGAGGTGCCATACGCCTGGTCCACATTTGTGTGGACCAGTACTAAACAACGCCCTGGCGTGGTACCCCAGGTGTGGCTGGTGAGTCCATATGACTCATTTAAATATGCTGACCCGAGTCACGTCCAGTGAGGGCGAGATCCAGATCGCGATGTCTCGCCCGATTCTGTTTCGAGTGACGCAGATCTCGCAAGAGGCCTCTCGCGAGTTTCAATGGCCTTGTCCCGACACCGAGTCAGAATCGCGCCCAGAATCCGAAACCCAATATCACCACAAACAAGCACGGGAGGGTAAAACAGCACGGAGAAGAACAGACTTTTAACCACAGGCACAGAGCACCTGAGTTACCCAGAGCCCAGGGAGACAGAATGGTTACAGAAACAACAAAGTTCAGGCACAATCTTTGAAAGAACTCTGCAACCAAGATGGTACATGACTGAGATAGACCAGGGTAAAATAAGGAAAACCTGCAGCATCCTAATATCCTTGGAAAGAAAGCCATCGCTCACGACTCAGATAGGAACATTGGAGTAGATGTAGGCCATTTGGCCCGTCAACTCTGCTCCATCATTCAATCATTCACATCTATGCCATTTTTCTCCATTATCGCCACATCCCTTTAATGTCATTGGCATCCATAAATCTATTTCTGTCGTGAACATGCTCAATGACTGAATATTCACTGTTCTCTGGGGTAGGGAATTCCAAAGATTTGCCACCCTGAGTGAAGAATTTCCTCTGAATCTTAAATGGTCTGACTCTTACTCTGTGACTGTGCTGTATGTGTTATCAGCCAGGGGAAACATCTTATCCACATCGACCCTGGGGGAATTCTGCAAGTGTCAACGGGATCACCTCGCATTCTTCGAAAATCTATAGAACACAAGCCCAATTTCCTCAATCCCTCCTCACAAAGTAATTCTGCCCGGTCAACCTCCATTCCATTCCCTCTATGGAAAGTGTATCCTTCCTGAGCAAAGGAGACCAAAATTGTACACAATGCGCCAAGTGGGGTAGGGCCAAGGCTCAATACCAATTGTAGCCAATGTTGCAGCAGAATCATAAAGAGAAAGAAGAAGTGAGACAAAGCTCTATTGCCACCCAGGAGAAGACACGCACCAACAGAAGGGAGGGTACAAATTGGGCGGGATTCTCCGTTTGGGAGGCTACGTTCTCCCACTAGAGCTGAATCATATCTGATTTGCATTCACGCTGGGAGCGCAAATCAGGAAGCGAGTCCCAATCCTTAGCCATGCAGTTTATGCATGACGAGGATTGCAAGGGATTGGGGAGCCCGCTATCAGGCTGCCATTTTGTGTGGGCAGCCTAATAGCAAGGCCCAGAAGATCGGCCCTCTCAACCTCCCATAATGCATCTTCAGCCCCCCCCCCCCACGGGATTGTTTGGGTCACTGCCCTCCCTCCCTCATCACATATGAAGGTGACCCGACCCCCCTCCCACCAACCCCCCCACCAGAGACCCCCCAATTAGAGAGAGACTCACCAGAGACCCCCTAATTAGAGAGACCCCTACCTTAGACCTCGTAACTAGAGAGAGCTCCCCCAGATTCCCTACTTAGGGACACTCCTGTTTGGAAGCCCTGCATAAGAGAAACCATGCATAGCAGATCTCCATAAGAGAGACCCCTGCTTGGAGCTATGGAGCAGTCCAGACAGAGGCTGTGGAAAAAAAATCACTGCTTTTAACTCACCTGTGCAATACACCTGCTGGGTCAGGCAGAGGAAACAGCACCTGTAAATTACCTGAAAGAGAAAACCAGTCGGCTCTGTTTAAACCCCGTCAGATCTTTGATCTGCAAGCCATTCATTCATATCTCTGTGAAATTGCTTTCACCAGGCTGAAATTGACAGCGTCCACACACTCTCAGCTGTCTTCATTATTTCATTCATCTTCTTTCACTTTTCAGTGGCTTTGAAATACCCAGCGGTGAAACTAACCACAATGTTTGTAGACATCTCGCAATGACTGACAGATCCTGGACCATATCGAACACAGTTAAGTGTTTTCTGCAAAGGAAAAGAGGAAATGAGAGCACTCAACTGCCACCATGATGGGAGGAGAGGTCGCCCTCCGATGGATTTTGGGGACAACTTCCTTCAAGAGTTACCCCCTTGGCCCACCACGAGGTCCATTGCGTCAGGTCCATGTTTGTCAAGACCTGCACCAATTCTTGCCCACGTAATTCCTGGAGGATGGAGAATCACATGGGCACGGAGAATATTGGGCGGGATTCTCCAACCCCCCCGCCGGGTCGGAAAATCTCCGGGGGTAGGCGTGAATCCCGCCCCCACCGTCCTCCAAATTCTCCGCCCCCCCCCCAAAAGTCTGCCCTGCGTGAATCGCGCTGCCCGCCTCGGAGAATGGTGGGGACTGGCGCGACTCAATGGGCCCCAGGGCTGCCCGAATTCTCCTGCCCGCGATGGGCCGAAGTCCCGTCCGCTTTTTCCCAGTCCCGTCAGCGTACATTGGAGTAGGTCCTTACTGGCGGGACCTGGTGGCGCGGGCGGCCTCCGGGGTTGTTGGGGGGGGGGGCGCGGGGGGATCTGGCCCAGGGAGGTGCCCATACGGTGGCCTGGCCCGCGATCAGGGCCCACCGATCCGTGGGCAGGCCTGTGCCATGGGGGCACTCGATTGTTCCGCACCGGCGGCTGTCGCAGTCTGCCATTGCCGGTGCAAAAACAAAGCCCTCTGAGCACATGCTGGCGCTCCCGCGCATGCGCCAACTCGCGCCGGCTGGCGGAGGTCCTTTGGCGCTCGTTGCCGGGGCGCCAAGCCCCTTTCCCGCCAGCCAGCAGGGCGCAAACCACTCCGGGGTGGGCGTAGCCCCTGAAGGTGCGGAGGATTCCTCACCTTTGGGGCGGCCTGACGCCAGAGCGGTTCACGCCACTCCGTCCCGCCGGAGTTGCCCGCCTCGCCGATTACGGCAGAATCCCGTCCATGGTGTCTGGGCACCCATTCTGTTTTTTGCCCGTTGCTGAATTCTCCGCTGCATCGGG
The DNA here is from genome assembly GCF_902713615.1 of Scyliorhinus canicula. NCBI lineage: Eukaryota > Metazoa > Chordata > Chondrichthyes > Carcharhiniformes > Scyliorhinidae > Scyliorhinus > Scyliorhinus canicula. Next base: position 16,308,583 of record NC_052146.1, read on the forward strand.
AACTCCGTTATGGTGCCGGGCAGCGGGGAATCCAGCCCATATCATCAACCTCAAAAGGAGATCAGATCAAGATCAGTGACTTTGGTCATGTCTAACCCTGGGAAGTCTGAGGCTTTGCAGGGGAAATGGAGGAAGATGTAAATATGATAGGGATAAAGACTTGGGTAAATGTAGAATAAAGGGTCAACGTCAGAAGCACACGATGCTGATGTAAACGTGATGTGACATCACATGATTGTGTAACAGATATCTGGTTAGACGAGAAGTTCCGACCTTGTGCAAAATTTCTAGTATGTACATAGTAGATGTAAATAAAGAGTAAGTTTACTGTCAGAGAATAGACCAGTTCCAAAAAAACTCTCTCCAGACCCTAAACATATAACAAAACACATTAACATCCTGCAAATGGTCGATTCCAGGGAGCTTACAATGGATTACATATTTGGGTATTTGTCATGTATTTCCCGAAACTTATCGGAGGCAAAGAGATTCACCTCTGGTCCAAGCTTTCAGCATTCAAAAATAAATAAATTTAGAGGACCCAATTCATTTTCTTTCCAATTGAGGGGCAATTTAGCGTGGCCTATCCACCTACCCTGCACATCTATGGGTTGGGGGGGTGGGGAGGGGGAGGAGGGGGTGAGACCCACGCAGACACAAGGAGAATGTGCAAACTCCACACGGACAGTGACTCGAGGGCGGGTCCTCGGCGGCGTGAGCCAGCAGTGCTAACCACTGCGCCACCGTGCCGCCCAAAAGTTCAACATTCGAAAGATAATCCCCAAAGTTATTTGTGACGACTCCATCTGTCTCCAATGTGTGCTGGACAACCATCTCAGTAATGAGCCACAAAGCCAGCCTTAAGCAAAAGCGTTGACCTACAAAGAACTATTATATTTGCACGGGATGACATTACATATCGAAAGCCGTGCACCTTTGGGTCAAACACTTGATTCCTTCCTGTACCTTTGCCGCACAGTCTGAGTAATTTAAAAGAAACAAGTTATTTACTGGAAGCCACTTACTTGGTGTGTGTTTCTGGTATAGTGGACTTGGTTCAAGCAGAAAGTCTGATCCCCATTTGGCAGGAAGTCAATATCCCCAATAGGTACTCACTTTATCCGACAGAATAAAGGTCACTCTTTATTTTTTTTCCCTTTATTCTTTCATGAGGTGTGGATGTCGTTGGCTGGGCCAGCATCTGTTCTCCATTCCTAATTGATCTTGGACTGAAAGACTTGCTGGGCCATGTTCGAGTTAAGAGTCAATCACATTGCTGTGGGTCAGGAGCCACACTGACGTTGATTGAGGTGGAAATATTGGATGGAACTTCCCTGCTCCTCTACAAAAGAAGGCACAAAATATTTTGCTTCCATCTTCAAGGGCAGCTGAGACGTCGCTCTAATGAACCATGTGGAAAATGGCATCGCCAACAGGGCAGTGCCAGGATTGCAAACCTATGTCGGCGAATTGGAATTAGTGGGCTGAATCCTCAGGCGCAATCTACCAGCCGCTTCCCGCCGGAATCGTGATGGGTCATGACCGGCAGATCCTGCGAGACGCCTCTTCCGGCATTCCCGACGGTTATTCCTAATGGGATCTCGTGAGACGTCGCAATCTGTAACGCACCCACAATGGGCGGGACCCAGACTTGCAGAGTTAAGTGAGATTAAAAGCTCATTTAACTCTGCCGACCGACAGCAGATCAAACCATCCAGCGGCCTCACTGAGGAGACCCCAGCACAAATGGGGACCAGGCGGAACGGCACTTGGAGGGGTGGGGGGCTCCCAGGTGATTGGAGGCCTCCAGGTGGTTGGTATCTGGGGACGGTCACAGCCTGGCACTGCCAGCCAGGTACCTTGGCAGTGCCAGCTTGGCACCATGGAAGACTGCCCAGGCAGCTTGACAGTGCCACCCGAGTGCTGGCCTGGCACCACCAGGGTGTCCAAGTGGCATTTCCAGGCTGGCAGGGGGAACTGCCAGGGCGCCAGGCTGGCAGTGCCATGGTGCCAAGGTGGCATTTTGCCCACGCCGGGGATCGGGACCGGAGTGCCCTACCCGCCTGAGGTGGGGTGCGAGGGCTTGAAAACCCCCCAACAGGTGAGTTGGGGTGTTGGGGGGTCTGCTGGGGGTTGCGTCCGGAGGGGGGGGGTGGGGGGGGGGGCTGTCAAGAGATCAGGATGTTATTTTAAAATGCCGGTCCGATCTCTTCCTGCGCTGGCGAGCGGAACTCCTCCATGCAGGATATGCGACTGATGGCAGGGGTATGCGACTGTGGGCAGCACGGTAGCATAGTGGCTAGCACTATGGCTTCACAGCGCCAGGGTCCCAGGGTCGATTCCCGGTTTGGGTCACTGTCTGTGCGGAGTCTGCACGTTCTCCCCGTGTCTGCGTGGGTTTCCTCCGGGTGCTCCGGTTTCCTCCGACAGTCCAAAGATGTGTAGGTTAGGTGGATTGGCCATGATAAATTGCCCTTAGTGTCCAAAATTGCCCTTAGTGTTGGGTGGGGTTACTGGGTTATGGGGATAGGGGGTGTAGCCACCTGGATTGGCCACTTCCCAATTCCAAAATGGATGCCCGCAAAGAATACAGGGAAAATTGACCCAAAAAACAAGCAGGTGCAAGGTTTCCTGTGTATTAAGACTTGCAGAACCCAGACAGAACCGAAACCAGTAGCCATCTACATATTAATGAGCAATCCCCAGGAACAATTAGAAACATTGAAGCAATCGGGACCAAGACAGACTCCCCGATGCCAGCGGGAGCCAGGACAAAGGAAGGCCAACGGACACATAGGAACCGCCCAGCGATCAGGGAACAGCTCCAGTATTGGAGAAATCGATTGAAACGATTGGGACTTGGTCCAATCAATTGGGACCAGGTCCGGGGTCCGCCCAAAAGAGCACGAAACCCCTGGGGACTATAAAGTAGAGTCCCCAAGGACAGTTCGATCTTCTTGGCAGGTTCTCTTAGCAGCTCTAAGGAACTCATGACCGTGACTCTCAACAAGGAGAGACCTGCCTAGCAGCTGCACCAACTAAGTAAGTCTCCAGTCAACGCACGCTACGAGATAGGCGCTCCTAACTACTATTCCATACCAGCTTGAAGCCAGCAGATTAGACCCGGACAAAGGCCATTGTTCCTCTGACCTGGTGGGCCATTTGAAAGCTAAAACAGGCCTTTAGTTGTAGTGATAGCCTAGTAAGTAGAGTTTTATGCATGAATAGTGATTGACTGTGTGTATAATAAATGTGTTTTGATTTGAAACTTACTAACTGGTGTATCGAGTTATTGATCAGCACTTGGCTTTAAACCTCATGGTGGTATCAGAAAGATACCTGGTGACTCTAGAGCAAAGGTTATTAAAACAGAGCAATTAAGTAAAAGCACACCGAGCAACAGGGGGAGGTGTTGACCTTGGGTGGGGTGCTCTTTCCAAGAGCCAGTGCAGACTCGATGGGCCGAATGGCCTCCTTCTGCACTGTAAATTCTATGATATCAGCCATGATTGAATAGCGGAGCAGAATCAATGGGCCGAATGGCCTAATTCTGCTCCTATGGTTTATGGTCTTATGGAAGGGCACAGTGTACTCATTAATCATTAATATTTCACTGACTGTGAAGTTTTTTATGAGGTTGTGTAGGGCGCTATGTAAATGTAAGTTTTTGCTTTTTCTCTTACCATTGCACAATGAATCATTGCGATTTTTATATCTAAATAAACATACCATAACGCATGTGCAGTGTTACTCTATTTAAATCAGGGACACATTAACTAGTTTAGTTTTTGTTTTTAATTATGAAACACATTTTCCATTGAAATAGTTGTCAATGACATCCTTGGCTTGTGAGACTTTGCCATAATCCTTGACAACAACATAAGTGCAGCCTACAACCTTGCGAGATTATCCTTCTCGGTCTATTTTGCACAGGCCCACCCATTCACCAGGTTTTTTTTGTTGTCATCAACCTTAACCAGGTTGATCCGATACTCTGCATGGCCTCTTAACATGCTGTGCCTCATCACAATTGCCTGCCAGGTTACACAAGTGACGCTTGTCCAGCACCTGGACAGCTTCCCGGAGACCACAACACAAGCCATCATGGATGGATGCAGTTTTAAGCACTTCCTGAAGTGACGTGTTAACATCCATGACACGGCCTGCATTTATGCATTCCTCGGCCTTTGTACTGCTTACTGCCCCGGATCAGGGGGGTTTCCTGCACGAGCCCGAGGACGGGGACACATTAACAAATGGATCACAGTATCCATTTACCATGGTCAAAGGGTTTGTGAATGGAGGGTGCAGGCTTTGAGGTTCAGTGTGAAGAGCACAGTTCCCTCATGGGGTATAAATGCAGTCAGCCATCATTGTACCGTCGAGTCAGGGAACAGACTTCAGCTGGTGCTGGGTCTGCCACACACAGAAGCCAGAAGCAAGACTGTGCCAGGAGTTCATTGAGAGGCTGGATCTCTGACTGGAGCCAGGAGTTGGAAAGGAGATAACAGCTGGAGCTTGGGGTGGGGATGAGGGAGAACGAGAGAGAGAGAGACCACCAGACACACAGTTAGAATTTTTGATTTAAAAAAAAATTTAGAGTACCCAATTCATTTTTTCCAATTAAGGGACAATTCAGTGTGGCTAATCCACCTAGCCTGCACATCTTTGGGTTGTAGGGGTGAGACCCACGCAGACGCGGGGAGAATGTGCAAACTCCACACGGACAGTGACCCAGAGCCGGGATCGAACCCGGATCCTCGGAGTCGTGAGGCAATAGTGCTAACCATTTTGAAAATGAAATGAAAATGGCTTATTGTCACAATGAAGTTACTGTGAAAAGACCCTAGTCGCCACATGCCGACACCTGTTTTTTCGGGAACTGCAGTATTAAAGGGTTAATAAAGTGCAGGGAATTTGAAGTTGCAGAAACCTAGGACGGAAGGAGGACACTTTCCGACCTTTGACATGCTGGCTGAGATGATTACTGAAATGTAATGAAGCAAAACATAGGTATTCATTTGAAGATTAAGTGCTTTATTCCCTTTTTAGAGAGGGCAGGCTCAGGGTTAAGGCCAGCACTGTCCACACCCACAGTTCCTTTCTTCAGCCAGCTCCTGTGCCACAGAGATATAAGAATTGCCGCAGCGTCAATCCTCACACAATGCCATGTGTATTTGAAATTCTGGAAATCGAGTTGCGAAAAGCATTTGTGGATAAACCGTTTAACCGTAGTTAAATGGCTTTACCTGCAGCTTCATTATGTCCCTGAAGTCTGGTCGTAACAAAGCCGGGCTTTGGACTTGCGATTTCCTCGTTTGAATGGCTTTTGTCTTCAATCTTTGTTTTGTGATTTTACGATCATGTCAGTGAAAGTTGATTGACTCCAGTTTGTTTACACGTAGACCTGCACCGTCAATCCCTTCCCAAGTCTTCAATCTATCCACGTGAACCCAGGTAGCAAACATAGAACATAGAACAGTACAGCACAGAACAGGCCCTTCGGCCCTCGATGTTGTGCCGAACAATGATCACCCTACTCAAACCCACGCTATACCCGTAACCCAACAACCCCCGCCCCCCCCCAAACCTTACTTTTAAGGACACTACGGGCAATTTAGCATGGCCAATCCACCTAACCCGCACATCTTTGGACTGTGGGAGGAAACCGGAGCACCTGGAGGAAACCCACGCACACACGGGGAGGACGTGCAGACTCCGCACAGACAGTGACCCAGCCGGGAACCGAACCTGGGACCCTGGAGCTGTGAAGTATTTATGCTAACCACCATGTTACCGTGCTGCCCCGTCATCAGGTTAATGAAGTTCCATTGCGATGTTAAACTGAGCCTACCTGCCTCATGCTCAAATGGATGTAAAAGATTCCAGGGCACAATAAGACCATAAGACCATAAGACATAGGAACAGGATTGGGCCATTCGGCCCATCACGTCTGCTCCGCCATTTAAACATGGCTGATATTTTTCTCATCCCCATTCTCCTGCCTTCTCCCCATCATCCCTGATCCCCTTATTGATCAAGAACCTATCTATCTCTGCCTTAAAGACACCCAATGAAATGGCCTCCACAGCCTACTGCGGCAAAGAGTTCCACAGATTCGCCACCCTCTGGCTGAAGAAATTCCTCCTCATCTCTGTTTTAAAGGAAAGTCCCTTCAGTCTGAGGCTGTGTCCTCAGGTTCTAGTTTTTCCTACTACTGGGAACATCCTCCCCCCAAATCACTCTATCTCGGCCTCGCAGTATCCTGTAAGTTTCAATGAGGTCCTCCCTCATCCTTCTAAACTCCAACGAGCACAGACCCAGAGTCCGCAACCGCTCCTCATATGGCAAGCTCTTTGTTCCAGGGGATCATTCTTGTCAATCCTTTCCAAGGCCAGCACGTCCTTCCTTAGATACAGGACCCAAACTGAGAGAGAGAGAAAGAACACTGAGTTTGTGGGATCATATCGAGTCAAGATAGAACACTGTGTAAAAAGTAACTCACCACACACACATATATATATATAAAGATTTCAACAGCCCAGTTAAATAGACTACGTTGAACAGGTAATTGAAACTTTTTACACAGTGTTCTATCTTGACTCAATATGATCCCACTCACTCAGTGTTTTCTCTCTCTCCCTGTAACTGAAAACATACAATGGAGAGTGTGTTTGGCATGTCGGAGAGGGTTCAGAGAAGGGCAACTTCCATCACTCCAGGTTGCAAAGCTCTCAATTACGATGGGGATATTGTGTTTGCTTTCCAATCTCACATTTCACTTTGTAACTTTAATACCCGTGTCCTCCAGTTCTGCCTTCAGTTCCAGTTCACTAGCACCTATTCCTTTCAGCAATTTAACAACACGGATCACGCAGCCTATCTCCTCTTAACCGCCTTCGCCCCAGCGGGCATAAGGTCAGCTCTGTCGGCACTGACAATAGCAGCAACTGGCAATGATACACTAAATCTAACCCTGCACAGCATCGCGAGCTGCTTCACAGGAGCACTGGGCTGAGTTTTTCTGGGTCCCCCAAGCGGTGGTGCTGGGAAGAAGTGACGGTGCTCCATCGGGGTGGCTATCTGAATCAAGTCCGCCATAGGGAAATTCCCCAGGGATGAGCAAGAACCAGGATCGACTGCCCGCCCCACTGAGTTGACGGGGGCCTCAGTTTAACATTTCGTTTATACGTATCGTCACAATAATTTCTGGGGTTTCGTAAAATATTCATAGAATCCCACAGTGGCGTTTAAGGGGCATCTTGACAAATACATGAATAGGATGGGAATAGAGGGATACGGACCCAGGAAGTTTAGAAGATTTTAGTTTAGACGGGCAGCATGGTCGAAGGGCCTGTTCTTGTGCTGTACTTTTCTTTGTTCCTTGTTCTTTGTTCTGGTGCCCATTCGGCCCATCGAGTTTGCACTTGACCCTCCAAAGGGGCGCCTCGCCCAGGCCCCCTCCCCCACCCTATCCCCGTGAACCCAACTAATCTTTTGGACACTAAGGAACAATTTGGTATGGCCAATCCACCTAACCTGCATATCTTTGGACTGTGGAAGGAAACCTGAGCACACGGAGGAAACCCAGATGGACACGGAGGGAACGTACAAACTCCCCACAGACGAGGCCGGAATCGATACCAAGATGTATTGTTAAACTCTCTTAACCTGCGGTATTTTATGAATTAGGGTTGATTCAGAGGGTTCAGTTGCGTTTCGCCACTGGTGGAACTGCCACCCCACTGCATGTGGAGGCCACCAGAGGGCAGTAAGCGTGTGACAATGGAGGAAGTCATTGAAGTCCATCCTTCACGGAGGAGGCTGTGGCCAGGAAATACAGTCCCCTACGGTCTCAACTATCAAACTTAATGGATTTCCTCACCGCGCCAAGGAGCCTGCCAACCTTTGACTTAACAATTTAATTTTACACTTTTGAGGGCACTACCATTTTGAGCTCTCTCTCTCTCTCAAGGTCTCCAACCTGCCTCAGCAGTGGCCACTTCACCTGGGGTGTGTCATAATATCCACTCATTTATATAATGAGATGCAGACAGGCAGTGATTGACACATAGGATGACCAATGAACACACAACACAGAACAACCAATCACCAAACAAGACACCACCACTATAAAGCCCACAGGGCATTAAGACTCCCGCTCTTTTCGGGACCCAGACACACTGAGACAGTCAGAGTGCACAAGTCAGTGGACATTATTGTCATGTGGTAGCTAGTAGGTCTGGTCGAACCAGTAAGAGATCGTCAGTAGGATTAGTAGGGTGTCAACCCACAGCTGAACATGTACAGCCGTTCCCGTACCAGCCTCCCCGAACAGGCGCCGGAATGTGGCGACTAGGGACTTTTCACAGTAACTTCATTTGAAGCCTACTCGTGACAATAAGCGATTTTCATTTCATTTCATAGTTTAAATAAAACCGTGTAGGATCATCTCCGGTGTTAGACGTTTGTTTCTCGCTTCCCTGCATCCAGTTGCAGTCAACGTCAAACCAACCCGCCTCACACATCAGTGGGATGGCAAATGTTGCAGAGCTGGCAGCGCTCTGCGTGTGTCTGGAGCTTTTACAGCACAGAAGGAGGTCATCCACCTCATTCTGCCTTTGCTGATTCTGTGATCGTATTGAATGGCAGAGCAGGCTCCTGAGGCTGAATTTCCAACTCCTGCTCCAAGTTCTTCTGTACCATATAGCCACCCAATCAATCCCACTCCTATAATCCTGGAAATGTGTTTATCTAATCCTCTGCTGAATGTGACCAATGAATCTCTACCATCAAGCCGTGTGTTCCAGACTGTATCAACATTATATGTTAAAACAAAATTATATCAAGTCACCATTGGTTTGTTTGCCAATCACCTTAAATTTATGTTGACAGGAATCCCCTGCCACTGGAAAAAAATTGTCTTTATTTACTCTATCAAAACCATTCGTAATTTTAAACACCTCTATCAAATCTCCTCTAAAGATTCACTGCCCGAAGGAGAATACCCCTCACTTCCCCAGGGGTCTTTGCCGAACTGATTCCCGAGTCCTGGCTATCCCCATTACCCCAATCCCCATCATTCAAATAAATCTCTAAAGCCTTCCTAAAGTGCTGCGCGCATTATTAAGTTTAGTATACTTCAGCCGATACCTGACCGGCATTTCATAAATGTCACCTTCTTCATATTGTTGTTGTCTCTCTCCTCACACCTATGGGTTCACACGGCAGGCTTCTGTCCATTCCCAGGTCGCTAGGTTGTCACCAGAGACTTATAGCTTGAGGGACACCATAGATCATAGAATTTACAGTGCACAAGGAGGCCATTCGGCCCATCGTCTGCACCGGCTCTTTTGAAAGAGCACCCTACCCAAGCCCACACCCCTACCCTATCCCCATAACCCAGTAACCCCACCCAACACTAAGGGCAATTTTGGACACTAAGGGAAATTTATCATGGCCAATCCACTTAACCTGCACATCTTTGGACTGTGGGAGGAAACCGGAGCACCCGGAGGAAACCCACGCAGACACGGGGAGGATGTGCAGACTCTGCACAGACAGTGACCCAAGCCGGGAACCGAACCTGGGACCCTGGAGCTGTGAAGCAACAGTGCTAACCACCATGTTACCGTGCTGCTAATTCCGCATCAAATGTGGCTGACCAGGTATCTCTCTCGCTCTTATCTCAAGCCGCTGGCATACCGGCAGGATTTTGCAGGTTGATACTCAACCTGTCGGCTGCGTTAAGGCCCGATCCTTCCCCGTGGCACTGCCAGGAGCAGTGCCGGGGGGGCAGTGACCGGAACCTGCCAGCAAGCAGTGCTGGGACCAATACTGGGAGGGGTACGCCTGTTGGGGAGGTTCGGGGTGGCCATTCCTTGGCCACCAAGTCCTGGGTTGGGACTCAAACTGGAGCTTCTGACGGGCCACCGCCCATTGTGTCACATGATCTTTATATTAGAAGCCATTTTTTTCAGTAACGTCACCCTGGAGCATCTCATAGTGACTGGAATTCTCCGCCGTTGGCTGGCGGTGGGATTCTCTGGATCCTCCAGCAGCGCACCCCCTCCCACCTGTTTCCTGATGGCGTGGGGGGGGGGGGGGGGGGCTTCAAGGGGAGTTCCCATTGACAGCGGCACTGTGTCTTTCTCGATCAAAAGGGAAATGGTAGCAAATCGATAGCGTTCAGAGGCTGATGATCCAGAGGCCTGAGGTCATGGCCTGGAGACATGGGCCAGGATTTTATAGCCCCTCCTGCCTGGCGGGCTATTATATTTCCACGAATCTGAACGGGAATTTAAATGGCCTGCTGCATTCACGGGCTGGGGCGGGGGGGGGGGGGGGCGGTAAGGGCATGCGAGCCGCGGTAATTCTGTACAATCCTGGCCATGAGTTCAAATCCCAGTGTGGCAGCTGGTGGAATTTGAATTCAATTAGTTGATAAATATGGAATAAAAAGCTAGTCTCAGTAATAGTAACTATGAAACGACTGAATTGTCATAAAAACCCATTTGGTTCATTCAAGTCCTTCGGGGAAGAAAATGTGTGTCCTTAATGACCTGCCCTGGCTGATAGAGGCTCGCAGCAATGTGATTGACTCTTAACGGTCCACAAATGGTCAAGCAAACCATTCAGTTGTATCAAACTGCACTGCGGCCAGATGGACTGCCGAGAGTTGGGAAGGTGGCACACCACAGACCACATCCTGGAATCAGGATGGACAATAAACACCCAACCTGCCACTAATGCTCACATCCCTTGAACGAATAAAAAAACATAACTGAAGTTATTTTTTGGTGCAGGTCTGCACACTTGCCAATTGAGACAGCAGTGGAGTGCACTCTCCTGGAACCTTTAGACATCTTTCTGGCACATTACTGAAGACGAATTGCATTCTACCGAATTGTCAAGCAATTCCACCGACACACAGTGGAAGCAGTGTGCACCATCTACAAGATGCACTGCAGTAACTCCCTCCACCACCGACACACAGTGGAAGCAGTGTGCACCATCTACAAGATGCACTGCAGTAACTCCCTCCACCACCGACACACAGTGGAAGCAGTGTGCACCATCTACAAGATGCACTGCAGTAACTCCCTCCACCACCGACACACAGTGGAAGCAGTGTGCACCATCTACAAGATGCACTGCAGTAACTCCCTCCACCACCGACACACAGTGGAAGCAGTGTGCACCATCTACAAGATGCATTGCAGTAACTCCCTCCACCACCGACACACAGTGGAAGCAGTGTGCACCATCTACAAGATGCACTGCAGTAACTCCCTCCACAACCGGTACACAGTGGAAGCAGTGTGTACCATCCACAAGGTGCACTGCCGTAACTCCCTCCACCACCGACACACAGTGGCAGCAGTGTGCACCATCTACAAGATGCATTGCAGTAACTCCCTCCACCACCGACACACAGTGGAAGCAGTGTGCACCATCTACAAGATGCATTGCAGTAACTCCCTCCACCACCGACACACAGTGGCAGCAGTGTGCACCATCTACAAGATGCATTGCAGTAACTCCCTCCACCACTGACACACAATGGTAGCAGTGTGCACCATCTACAAGATGCATTGTAGTAAATCCCTCCACCACCGACACACCGTGGAAGCGGTATGCCACTACAGTGTCCTACAAGATGTACTACCAAAATTCACCCAGGTTCCTTCAACAGCATCTTCCAAACCTGAGACATCTACCACATAGAAGGACAAGGACAGTAAATGCAAGGGAGCACCTCTGTCTGCAAATCCCCCTCCAAGTCACACTCCGTTCTGATTTGGAAATGTTTTATATTTTATTTCTTTTTTTTTCATTAAAAAATTTAGAGTGCCCAATTCATTTTTTTTCCAATTAAGGGGCAATTTAGCGGGGCCAATTCACCTACCCTGTACATATTTGGGTTGTGAGGGTGAGACCCATGCAGAGGGTGAATGTGCAAACTCCATACGGACAGTTACCCAGGGCCAGGATTGGACCTGGGTCCTTGGCGCCATGTGGCAGCAGTGTTTAGCACTGTGCCACCTTCCTGCCCATATGATTTGGAAATATACCATCCGTTCCTGCACTGTCGCTGGGTCAAAATCCCTGAACATAGAAACTAGGAGCAGAAGTAAGCAATTCAGCCCTTTGAGCCTGCTCTACCATTCAGTCAGATCATGGCTGATCTCTTCCTGGTCTCAAAGCCACCTCCCCACCCGTTGCCCATTAACCCTTTAAATATATCTATCTCCTTCTTGAAACCATTTAATGGCTCAGATTCCACCGCAGTATGGGGCAGTGAGTTCCACAAATTCATCACCCTCTGCGAGAAGTAGTTCTTCCTCATCTCAGTTCTAAATCTACCGCCTCTCAACCTATATCCGTGACCTCTAGTTCAAGATTTTCCTACACGGGGGAATATTTGGTCTACATTTATTTTATCAATTCCATTTAGTACTTTAGACATCTTGACCAGATCCCCTCTCATCCTTCTAAACTCTCTCCCTAACAGCACGGTGGGTGTACCTACACCAGATGGATATCAGTGTTTCAAGGAAGTAGCTCACCACCACCCTGTCAAGGACAATTAGGGATGGGCAATAAATGCTGGCCTCACATCGCATGAACAAATGAGATTTAAACATCCGGCTGAGAGGCAGATGGGGCCTTAGTTTATCTGGTCTGAATCTCACAGGGCACCTCCGGCAGTGCAGCACTCCCTTCGCACTGGAATGTCTGCTCAGATTTGATGCTCAGGAACCTGGAGTGGGACGTAAATCCACGGCTTTGCAACTCAGAGGTGAGATATTCACACTGAATCAAAGTTGAAACTTCAACCGTGAAAGTCTGAAGGGGAAATTTACAGATTTAATCAGAACTCAATCAATACTTGTTCCTGATCCAACCCAACCAACTCGATCAGAGTGTGTTGTGGCACAGACAATTCATGGGGTCTGAGATGGGAAAGGAAACTTTTATCACCTCAATTGCACAGGAGGATACTCATGCGTTCATGTGAAACTTCATCCCACCGTCATTGACCCGTTTACATTTTCTGTAAAATCGTGAAGAGAAATTTCGGATCGACACATTAGAATTCAAAAAGCAAAAAAATTCCAAGGCAAGGAATTCAAGTACAAAAACAAGCGGCGGGATTCTCCGTAGGCCGACGCCAGAAACGCGATTAGACGGAGAATCGATTTTGATGCCAAAATCGTGGTGGACACCAGTTTTACACCAAATCGGAACTCGCTGTCGCCACAACAGCAGCGTCAATGCGCCACTCTACACATACAGTAAGCGGCATTGGCATATCATTCGCAGGCCTGACCCAGTATTGTCCAGGGCCTCCCCGATTCTCCGCCTTCACCGAGGGGGCAACTCCCGATGGAGATGTTCACTTGTGCTTTTAAAAAGCGTGAAACAGGCGCCGTGTCTGCTGAGGGAGAGAGAGGGGGTACGGAAAGTGTCCAACATCGCCATAGTTTGCTGAGAGTTGTGCCGCTCGCCGGGGCTGGGGGGAGTACCGGGGAATGGCTAGGAAGTGGGCAGTGGGGTCAGAGTGGACGGGCACGGAACACCATTGTCACAGCCGGCACGGCAGCCATGCAGCTATGCACGTTGCTACGCACAGCACACTGTTAACTTAGGGTCATGGGTCATATGGGCGTCCCCCCAATCCATCCCCATTAGGTACCCTCTGGCCCCAGCCGACCCCAATGGAATGGGCACACTCCAGCACAGCTAGCGCTATATTGTTGGCTAGGATGAGTGTGTGTGGGGAGTACAGCGCTAATATGCGGCTGCAGCTTGTCAGCCTATTGAGTACTAATCCCGCTCCTGGCGAATCCATTTCTCATTGGAATCTATCGTGTTCCACGTGGCATCAGTGCCAGCCCCTTAACGGTCGGTGAATCAGTCCAGGTACGGCACCAGTTTTGATGTCGTAGAATTCCACTAATCCTACCCAGGTGTCAACACCTCAGGAACGGACAATCTGGCCCAAGGAAGTTATGCTAGACTCTTATAAGACACTGGTTATAATGCTCTTTATTGTCACAAGTAGGCTTACATGAACACTGCTATGAAGTTACTGTGAAAAGCCCCTAGTCGCCATATTCCTGCGCCTGTTCGGGTACACGGAGGGAGAATTCAGAATGTCCAAATGACCTAACAGCACGTCTTTCAGGACATGTGGGAGGAAACCGGAGCACCCAGAGGAAACCCACGCAGACACGGGGAGAACGTGCAGACTCCGCACAGACAGTGACCCAAGCCGGGAATCAAACCCGGGTTCCTGATGCTGTGAAGCAACAGTGCTAACCACTGTGCTACCGTGCTGCCCGTAGGTTAGACCTCAGCTGGAGCTTTGTGTCCAATTCTTAATCATCAGAATTTAAGAAGAATATCAGGCCCTTGGCGATGTTGAAGAAGTGATTTATTGGAATGCGTCCTGGGATGAAGGGCCTCAGTCTTGTGGAGAAATGAGAGAGTAGAATGGTTCCCCTCGGGGCTGAGGAGATTTAATCAAGGTATTGAAAATGATGACGGGTTTAGCAGGTAGATGGGTACAAAAAGGATGCAGTTTTAAGAAATTGATTCTGGGCTAATGAGGAGAAATGTGTTTTCGCAGCAATGTTGTACTGGATCGCACGGCCTGTAAGGTCACGGAAGCAGATTCAATAATCACTTTCTCAAGGGAGTTGGATAAATACCTGAAGGGGAAATCTTTGCCGGGCTATCGTGAAAGGACAGGAGAATTAGATGAAGTGGAGAGCTCCTGCAAAGGGCTAGCACAGGCTCAATGGGCCGTATGGCCTCTTTCTGTGCTGCATCAATGTGTGATTAAACAACCGTGTAATCTTAGGGGCCAAGCTGTTTGGCCAAAGTTGTCAAGGGCAGAAAGTATATTGCCAGCTCCTTCTGCCGCCCTAGGCCACGGGAAAGGTTGGAAGTGAATTCTGTTGAAGCAGATTGAACCTTCAACCCACTCATCTGTAAAGATATGGGCCGGGATTCTCCCCTACCCGGCGGGGCGGGGGCCGGCGTAGCCAAGTGGCGCCGACCACTCCGGCGTCGGACCTCCCCAAAGGTGCGGAATTCTCCGCACCTTTGGGGGCTAGGTCCGAACCAGAGTGGTTGGCGCCACGCCGACTGGCGCCAAAACCGGCGCCAGCGGCCTTTGACACACGTCAGCCGGCGTCGGGGCTGGCCGAAAGGCCTTCGCCGGTTCACGCATGAGCCGGTGCGTCAGCTGCCGCTGACATCACCACCGACGCATGCCGTTGGGGGATTCTCTTCCGCCTCCGCCATGGTGGAGGCCGTGGCGGCGGCGGAAGAAAAAGAGTGCCCCCACAGCACTGGCCCGCCCGCCGATCGGTGGGCCCCGATCGTGGGCCTGGCCACCATGGGGGCACCCCCCGGGGTCCGATCGCCCCGCGCCCCCAGGACCCCGGTGGCCCGCTCGCGCCGCCAATCCCGCCGCCACCAGAGGTGGTTGAAACCATGGCAGCGGGTGAGGCCTCTCAGCGGCGGGACTTCGGCCCATCGCAGGCCGGAAAATCGCCGCAGGGAGCTTGCCGATCGGCGCGGCAGGCACGGCAATCGGCGGGGCCTGATTTCCGCCCCCGCCAATTCCCGGGTGGTGGAGAATTTCAGCCACGGCGGGGGTGGGATTTTCGCCGGCCCCGGGTGATTCTCCGACCCTGCGGGGGGTCAGAGAATTTCGCCCATGGGCCAGAATTCTCCGGTCATTGGAATTCACTTTTCCCGCCGGCAATGCGGGTTTCCTGGTGGTGTTGGGTGGTTGCAATGGGAAATCCCATTGACAAGTGGAGGGAAGATAAAATCCCGCTACCATCCCACGAATGGCATGCGGACAATCCCCACCCTTGGCTTCATTTAGTGCATTGTGTGAATGGGGCAGGTCTCCTGTTGAAAACACAGCAAACGTTCACTCACTTGCCCCTCCTGGTGGCTGGTCTCAAAGCTGCATGGACATCTACCTTCCACTTCCCGCGATTAAAATAAACCTTGAAACATTTCACAAAACCTAGGCCGGCACTCCAGTGCAGTGCTCCCTCAGTCAGAACTTCCATCTTTTAGATGAGGTGAGTGAGCCTAATGTATTCCAGGACACTCTTTCAGAGGAGATCCAAAGGCCTGGCCAATATTTATTCCTCAGCCAACACCACCACTACTTTTGTCATTCCAGAAGTAGGGGTCCCTGTTTAAAAATAAGGGGTTGTCCCTTTAAGAGAGGGATGAGAAGAATTGTTTTTTCTTCGGGGGCAGTGAGTCTTTGGAAGTCCTTTCCTCAAAAAAGCAATGGAAGCAGAAGGGGCCCTTCCCACCGGTGGGAACTTGCTTGAGTCGACCAGTGCCACAGCCACTGGCGGCCGAGCTTGGCAAAACATAGTACATAGAGTAAATAGAACATACAGTGCAGAAAGAGTCAAGTCGGCCCATCGAGTCTGCACCGACCCACTTAAGCCCTCACCTCCACCCTATCCCCGTAACCCAATAACCCCGCCTAACCTTTTTTTTGGTCACTAAGGGCAATTTATCATGGTCAATCCACCTAACCTCCCACTTTTGGACAGTGGGAGGAAACTGGAGCACCCGGAGGAAACCCACGCAGACACGGGGAGAGCGTGCAGACTGTGACCTAGCGGGGAAGCGATCCTGGGACCCTGGCGCTGTGAAGCCACAATGCTACCCACTTGTGCTACTATGCTGCCCTTAAACACCGTTGATTTCGCCAGGACAGGCCTACAGAAATGGTGAGCGACCTCCTCCACGGGAAACTCGCCACGTGGGGCGGGGCTGGGAGGGGGCTGGAAAATTTCAGCCGGTGTCTTAGAATGTTTTTAAGGCAAAGCAAGATAGAATGCAGCAAGGGGGGGGGAGGTTATCGGGGTTAAGCGGGGGGTTACGGTCGTATCAGCCATGATCTTAATGAATGGTGGAGCAGGTTGGAGGGGACGAGTGGCCTACTCTTGCTCCTGACCAAGATGTACGTATGTTCATATGTATGACAGGAAATGTTTGGATTTTATGTTTTACTTTGGATATCCATTCAGTCCAACATCACTAAAACAGGTTACACCATCATTGTCACAGGACTGCTCATGGGGCCTTGCAGTGAATAAATTGTTTCCTCCATTACAATAGCAAGTGCACTTCAAACGTGTTTCATTCAATGTCAAGGATGTCCTGAGGTTCTGAAATGCACCATATAAATACAAGTCTCTTTTGCCTTCAGATGTAATATTCAGCACACTCTCCTGTCTTGTTCCATCTATATCCTCAAGAACATAATGCTGCCTTCCTTTGCAAATCATTGCAAATCTGTTAAACAAAGATACGCAGTCACAACAAGGACAGGACTGGTGACCTTTTAGTGTGCTTGGCTACAAAAGATATGTCACGGATAACAGCTCTCTTATTAAACTTCAAATTAGTCTCAATCTTTCAGTCTTACACAGAAAACCACTCATCCGAGACCACGAGCTGAGCTTGGAGAATGTCGCTGCAAATACTGTTTTTCGTAAATCCTGAATAATTGACCAGAGGGCAGCTCATACCACAGGAATGAAATGGAAGAACAAGCTCTTTAGTCAAATCAAGAAGCGATTTAACACCTTGGCGCCCAGCACCTGGAGATTCCCAGACAAGGAATTGCCATAATGGTCAGGGCGCAGATGGCACTACTATTGACTACTAAGCACTTCACCTTCTGTCAGTAGTACTATTTGTACTCCGGTACCTGAGCCATCTCTGTATTGTGGCATGATTGGCAACTGACTGGCCTTTCAGAGGTATTCAAGGACAGTGCCCAATCAGCGTTGGCTTTGTTGGTCGCACTTTGACCTTTGAGTCAGAAGATGTTGCGTTGGAGTCTCACTGCTGAGACATGAACGTGTAATTTAAGCCGACAGCCCTGTGTAGGATTGAGGAAACTCCGCGGCACTGTTGGACCTTCAGAGTTTCAGGGAAAAGATTCAACCCATGTCTGCCCTCCTGAAAATGAAATGAAATGAAATGAAAATCGCCTATTGTCACAAGGCTGGCTTAGCACACGGTTAAATCGCTGGCTTTTAAAGCAGACCAACGCAGGCCAGCAGCACGGCTCAATTCCCGAACCAGCCTCCCCGAACAGGCGCCGGAATGTGGCGACTAGGGACTTTTCACAGTAACTTCATTCTGGGGCTGGTTTAGCTCACTGGGCTAAATTGCTGGCTTTTAAAGCAGGCCAGCAGCACGGTTCGATTCCTGTACCAACCTTCCCGGACAGGCGCCGGAATGTGGCGACTAGGGGCTTTTCACAGTAACTTAATTGAAGCCTACTCGTGACAATAAGCGAATTTTCATTTCAAGTAGTCTTCAAATGAAGTTACTGTGAAAAGCCCCTGGTTGCCACATTCTGATGCCTGTCCGGGGAGGCTGGTACAGGAATCGAACCGTGTTGCTGGCCTGCCTGGTCTGCTTTAAAAGCCAGCGATTTAGCCCAGTGAGCTAAACCAGCCCCTGGGCAGCACGGTTCCATTGTGGATAGCACAATGGCTTCACAGCTCCAGGGTCCCAGGTTCGATTCCGGCTTGGGTTACTGTCTGTGCGGAGTCTGCACGTTCTCCCCGTGTGTGTGTGGGTTTCCTCCGGGTGCTCCGGTTTCCTCCCACAGTCCAAAGATGTGCAGGTTAGGTGGATTGGCCATGATAAATTGCCCTTAGTGTCCAAAATTGCCCTTAGTGTTGGGTCCAAGTCCAAGAGCCGGTGCAGACTCGATGGGCCGAATGGCCTCCTTCTGCACTGTAAATTCTATGAATTTAGCGTGGCCAATCCACCTAACTTGCACATCTTTGGATTGTGGGGGTGAAACCCACGCAAACAATGTGCAAACTCCACACGGACAGTCACCCAGGGCCTGGATTCGAACCTGGGTCCTCAGCGGCGTAGTCCCAGTGCTTTCCACTGCGCCACCATGCTGCCCTATAATGTGCCCTCATGATGCACACAGAGAGCTTGCTCCAGGGTTCTGAGGCAGCCACATTGAAGCAACAATGATGTAGTTCCAGGTTAGGATGGTGTGTGACTTGGAGGGGAACCTGGAGGGGGTGTTGTTCCGATGTGAATCTTGTGGAGGTGACAGATTTGAAAGCTGCTTTTGGAGAAGCCTTTGGCAATTTCTGCCGTGCATCTTGTAGACAGGAGACACGGCAGCCATGGGGCACTGGTGGTAGAGGGAATGAATGTTTATTACTTAACCAGCCATCACTAAAAAAAAGATTATCTGGTCATTGTCACAATCCTGTTTAATTAATGCTGCTCATCAGTTCACGCTTACGGAATCAGATCTATCTCAAAACTTAATTGCCTTTCCTCAATGCTCGGAATATTGGAATTATAATTTTACTGTCAATTTATGGGGCTCTCTGGCTATTGGTTAAAAGCAATCATCATCCTTATCAGTCCGGATTTTCATGAAATTACAGCTTTGAATAATTGACGCAACTTTTTTGTCAAACTTAAACTTAACTTTTGGAGACGCGTTTCATTAATTTTCAAATGCCGGATGGGATTTGCACAAATCTACGTAAGCTTTCAGAAACTGAACATTTCAAAAGGATTGCATAATGTATATTTAGGCAAGGGTGCAGTCACACAATGCCAGCTTGAGTCAGTCGCTAATCTTCTTGTCTCTCAATGATAAAGTTGTAAGGCTGGATTTTACAGCCTGCCAACGGACGTGTTTCTGGCAGAGAGGTGGGTGTACATCACATGTGGTTCGCACTGCTGCCTCACAGTGCCAGTGACCCGGGTTCAATTCCAGCCTTGGGTGGCTGACCGTATGTAGTTTGGAAGTTTTCCCCGTGGGTTCCCTCCGGGTGCTCTGGTTTCCTCCCTTAGTCCAAAGATGTGCGGGTTAGGTGGATTGACCATGATCAATTGCCCCTTAGTGTCCAAAGGTTCGGTGGGGTTACTTGATTATGGGGATAGGGGCTAGGTGAGGTGCTCCTTTGGAGGGTCGGCGCAGACCTGATGGGCCGAATGGCCTCCGACTGCCGTGCAGGGATTCTACATAAAACATGAGGGGTGCCGAACCCACCACCTTCCCGCCAGCCAATTGGGTGAGATTGCTTACGGTGGGCGGCCCGGTAGCACAGTGGTTAGCACTGTTGCTTCACAGCACCAGGGTCCAAGGTTCGATTCCCAGTTTGGGTCACTGTCTGCGCGGAGTCTACACATTTTCCCCGTGTCTGCGTGGGTTTCCTCCGCGTGCTCTGGTTTCCTCCCACAGTCCAAAGATGTGCGGGTTAGGTGGATTGGCCGTGCTAAATTGCCCTTAGTGTCCAAAAAATGTTAAGTGGGAGTTACTGGGTTACGGGGATAGGGTAGCTTGGTGGGCTTCAGTCGGGTGCTCTTTGTAAGGGCCGGTGCGGACTCGATGGGCTGAATGGCCTCCTTCTGGACTGTAAATTCTATAAATTGGACATTCTGAATTATCCCTTAGTGTACCCAAACAGGCGCTGGAATATGGCAACTAGGAGATTTTCACAGTAACATCATTGCAGTGTTAATGTAAGCCTACTTGTGACAATAATAAAGATTATTATTATACAGTGCCGGACAATGCATGGTGGAATTTAAATGCAATTAATTAATGCATCTGGAATTGAAAGTTAGCCTCAGTAATACTGAGCATAAAACTATCATCATAGAACATAGAACAGTACAGCACAGAACAGGCCCTTCGGCCCTCGATGAGCCATGATCACCCTACTCAAACCCACGTATCCACCCTATACCCGTAACCCAACAACCCCCCCCTTAACCTTACTTTTTAGGACACTACGGGCAATTCAGCATGGCCAATCCACCTAACCTGCACATCTTTGGACTGTGGGAGGAAACCAGAGCACCCGGAGGAAACCCACGCACACACGGGGAGGACGTGCAGACTCCGCACAGACAGTGACCCAGCCGGGAATCGAACCTGGGACCCTGGAGCTGTGAAGCATTTATGCTAACCACCATGCTACCGTGCATGGCGCACGGAATCAGTTGTCATTATATTGTTCACTAATGATCTTTTGAGAAGTTCTGTCATTATTACCCAGTCTGGTCTATTATGTGAATCACGTCGACAGCAATGCCCTGTGAAATGGCCAAATAAGCCACTCAGTTGTGAGAATTAGGCCCAAGTAACAAATGCTGGCCTTACCAGAGATGCCCACACATCTCTTCCCCACCTCAATTTGTCTGCTGCGGAAATCCTTGCCCATGTTGGGTTTTTTTATCTCTGGTTTGATGATTGCAGACCTCCCACCTCCTACTCGGCATAAGCTTACTCGCACCTGGGGCGGTATTCTCTCAGCCCGGGGCTAGGCCGGAGAATCCCAGAGCGGAGAATCGCGGCGCGGTTGGGGGCCGCTCTACGCGGCCGGCCCGCCGATTCTCGGCCCGGGATGGGCCGAGCGGACGTCGTAAAAACGGCAAGTCCCGCCGCCGCCGTCCATACCAGCTCTCAGCCAGCGGGAACTCGGTGTTGAAGAGTCGGGGGGGCCGGCCTGTGGGGGGGCGGAGGGGGATTCCGACCCAGTGGGGGGGGGCTTCCGATGTGGCCTGGCCCGTGATCGGGGCCCACCGATTGGCGGGCTGGCCTCTCCGCCTGGTGGCCTCCTCTCTTCCGAGCCGGCAACCTGTAGTCCTGCACCATGTTGAGTCGGGGCCGACACGTTGAAGGAAGTCACTGCGCATGCGGGCGTCGGTGCCGGTGCCACTGCGCATGCGCGGATCCCGCGGCGCCCAGTTCGCGCCGGGATCGGCAGCTGGAGCGACGACGTTTCCAACGGCGTCAACACTTGTCCTCTGGATCACAGAATCCCGCCCCAGGCCCCTGGTCATCCTTGACTGCTCAATGACCTACATTGGATCAGTGGCACATTGATCTTCAAATTCTCACCCTTGTTTCAAATCTCTCCGTGGCCTTATTCTCCCCCGTCACTGTAACCTCCTCCAGCCCTACAACCTCCCTCGATCCCTGCATTCCTCCAATTATGGGGGAGCGGTGCATCCCCCATTTTTATTCCTCCCACTTTTGGTGGACGTGCCTTTAGCTGCCTGGCTCAGGAATTTCCTCCCTAAGCCTCTCCACCTCCCTACTCTCTCGGTTCCCTTTGTGAGACTCCCGAAAACCCAATCTTTGACCAAACTGTGGGTCACTTGTCCTAATGTCTCTCCATGAGACTGACTGTCAAATTTTGTTAACTAATGCTCTCGAAAGGAAACTTGGAATGTTTTACTTTGGTATAGGCGCTATATAAATGTTGCCGTGAAGGGTGCTCCACTGACATTTGCTGGAATAATCTGAAAGGTGGCTATTAAGAAACAGCAATCAACAAATCTGAGCAAGAAGAGATCAGGGTCAGTAATTAATTAATCAAAATGAGAAACTGTCTGCAGTTCGCACCTTCTCCCCGTGTGTGTGTGGGTTTCCTCCGGGTGCTCCAGTTTCCTCCCACAGTCCAAAGATGTGCAGGTTAGGTGGATTGTTCATGCAAAATTTGCCCCTTTAGTGTTCAAAGATATGCAGCTTAGGTAGGGCTACGGGGATATTGCGGGGGGGGGGGGGGGGGGGGAAGGTATGGTGCTCTTTCAGAAGATCGGTGCAGACTCGATGGGCGGAATGGCCTCCTTCTGCACTGTAGGAATTCTATGAAATACAAATGCTGAGGAGATCAGTTGATGTACAAGGGGGCACAGAGGTTAATGGACGAATTGTTCAAGGAAGCAAAGGATTTGACATTCCCGCTGAGCTGATGAGTAGACGCGGAGAGGTAGCACCTATCATTAACTCTTCAGATAATGAAGCAGTCCACGTGCAAATGCAGCAAAACCTGGACAATATCCAGGCTTGGGCTGACAAGTGGCAAGTTACATTCGTGCCACACAAGTGTCATCTCCTACAAGAGAGTATCTAACCACCGCCCCTTGATATTCAATGCAATTACCATCGTTGAATCCCCTTCAACCAACATCCTGGGGGTTACCATTGATCAGAAACTGAACTGGACTAGCCATATAAATACTGTGGCTACAAGAGCGGGTCAATGGCTAGGGACCCTGTGGTGAGTAACTCACCTCCTGACTCCCCACTGCCTGTCCACCATCTACAAGGCACAAGGCAGGAGTGTGATGGCATACTCTCCACTTGCCTGGATGGGTGCAGCCCCAACAACACTCAAGAAGCTCAACACCATCCAGGACAACGCAGATCACTCGATTGGCACTCCTACCACAAGCATTCAACCCCTGACCACCGACACACAATAGCAGCCGGCTGTACCATCTACAAGATGCACTGCAGCAACTCACCAAGGCTCCTTAGTCAGCACCTTCCAAACCCATGACCACTACCATCTGGAAGGACAAGGGCAGCAGACACATGGGAACCCCACCACCTGGAGGTTCCCTTCCAAGCCATTGACTGGGAAATATATCGCCGTTCCTTCATTGTCGTTGGGTCAAAATCCTGGAACTCCCTCCCTAATAGCGGAGAAGGCTTACCTCCACCACAGGGACTGCAGTGGTTCAAGAAGGCAGCTCACCACCACCTTTTCAAGGGCAATTAGGGATGGGCAACAATTGCTGGCCTAGCCAGTGACATCCACATCCCATTACAAATGAATTTTAAAAAAACTAGGGTGTGAAGCAGGGATGTGGTGGGAAACAGCGTGGGGCACGGGGGCATGGGGGTGTGTGGATTGAAAAGCTCTGGAAAGTTGTCAAGGTGTGACTTTAGTGGATGCAAGGTATTTTCCCACTAACCACTAACCTGCCCACGATGTTGTGTCGAACTTTTGTCCTAGATTAAGAACAAATTAACCTACACCCCATTATTCTACCCTAATCCATGTACCTATCCAATAGCAGCTTGAAGGTCCCTAACGTTTCCGACTCAACTACTTCCACAGGCAGTGCATTCCATGCCCCCACTACTCTCTGGGTAAAGAACCTACCACTGACATCCCTCTATATCTTCTACCATTCACCGTAAATTTATGTCCCCTTGTAATGGTTTTTTCTACCCGAAGAAAACGCCTCTGACTGTCTACTCTATCTATTCCCCTGATCATCATATAAACTCTATCAAGTCTCCCCTCATCCTTCTCCATTCTAATGAGAAAAGGCCTAGCACTTCACCTTGGTGAGTTGGGCAGCACGGTAGCATGGTGGTTAGCATAAATGCTTCACAGCTCCAGGGTCCCAGGTTCGATTCCCGGCTGGGTCACTGTCTGTGCGGAGTCTGCACGTCCTCCCCGTGTGTGCGTGGGTTTCCTCCGGGTGCTCTGGTTTCCTCCCACAGTCCAAAGATGTGCGGGTTAGGTGGATTGGCCATGCTAAATTGCCCTTAGTGTCCTAAAAAGGTTAAGGGGGGGGGGGGGGGGTTGTTGGGTTACGGGTATAGGGTGGATATGTGGGTTTGAGTAGGGTGATCATTGCTCGGCACAACATCGAGGGCCGAAGGGCCTGTTCTGTGCTGTACTGTTCTATTCTATTCTACCCTCAACCTTTCCTCGGAAGACCTACTCTCCATTCCAGGCAACATCCTGGTAAATCTCCTTTGCACCTTTTCCAAAGCTTCCACTTCCTTCCTAAAATGAAGCGACCAGAACTGCACACAGTACTCCAAATGTGGCCTTACCAAGGTTTTGTACAGCTGCATCATCACCTCAGCTCCCGTTGAACGGCAGCAAGTTGGGTGAGAGCTCACACAGTGTCAGGCTAATGGCCATGGATAATGCCATAACACCAGGGTATGTCTTCAAGAGAGGACAAGGTGTGAGAAATGGAAGAGAAAACAGTGGAAGTTGCGGCTCATGCCGAAAGTGCCGCCGTAATGAACCACCACCACACCGACTGCCAAAATAACTTTCTTCTTGTCGGAGCAGCCTCTGTTTAAAATGCTGATGCCTTCATGTTTTCAACTTAAGTCAGCTTCTGCAGCTTTTTGGACACTGCCAGTTTTCCTACAACAAAGAATTCGACTGATCTTAGCGAGTGGGGGGAAAAAAAAATCACATCAATAGCAATTCATTAACAGATGTAATGGTTTGCTAACATGCCTAAACTTTGGCATTTGCACCTCAAGCTAATTTAGCATTAGCTGATCTGATTAAATGTTATGGTACCACCAAGTCTATGTTATTCTCTAAGTCTGAATAAAGATTGTAGACTTCCAGTTAACATAAAGGGCGAGATTCTCCGCAAATGCGGAGAATCGTAAAGGCTGCCGTAGGACAGGCCGTGACCCACGGCAGCCTTCACGCCCACTTCCGGGGCTGATTCTCCCCCCCCCCCGGGTGGGACTAGGAGCGCGGCCCTGTGCATCACGGTGGCGCAGCCTTGATGACGGTCGTCAAGGCCGCACGTCAAGCGTCACGACGGCTGACGCGGCCGATGACGTCAGCCGCGCGTGCACAGGCTGGACAACGGCAACCCGCGCATGTGCAGTTGCCGTCTTTTCCCTCAGCCACCCCGCAAGGCGTGGTGGCTTGATCTTGCGGGGCAGCGGAGGGAAACGAGTGCGCCCGTTACGGACACACGGCCCGCGATCGGTGGGCACCGATCGCGGGCCTATGCCCCCGTTGGCATGGCCGTGGTACGGCCGTGCCAATCGGGCCCCCAGATGCCCCAAACGGGCATCTGGCGCCCGTTTCACGACGGCAGCGAGCAGGTGTATTTGCTGCCATGTTGAAACGGGCGTGAAGGCCCAGCCGCTCGGGCCCATCGGCCTCGGAGAATCGCCGCTCGCCGTAAAAAACGGTGAGCGGCGATTCGTGCCGTGGGTCGGGCGTGGGGGGGGAGAATAGCGGGAGGGCATGAAAAATGTCGGGAGGCCCTCCCGCTATTCTCCCACCCGGCGTGGGGGGGGCGGAGAATCGCACCCAAATACTTTATTCAATGGGTTTGTTCTGTTTACAGAGCTTGACTAGGTATAATACAGTCAAGAGGTATGACCAGTGAAGTTAAGGTAAACTGCCTATGCTGAGCTGTCTCTGTCTGCTGCTGCTCACCAACCCTGTGCTTCTGAAAGAGGCGGATCCTCCCTTGGGCTGGACCCGTCTCTAGTTATAATCATTGAGGTGGGATGTTTTGGTCCGCCCCATCCCCATTTCCTTCACCCCACCCCCCGTGACGTCTTTTGAGGTGGCAGAGACAACCCCGCCACCCCCCCCCCCCCCCCCCCCACCCCCCCACCCCCCCCAGCAACCAGGACAGGAGTATCCTGACATTGTCAACAGGGTTTACTGTTGTTTGCACCCTCTGCCACTGGGGAACCAGTGGGGGTAGGGAGGGGGTGGGAAATCCCGCCCACTATTTAATGGCGGCAAGGTAGTACAGTGGTTAGCACTGTTGCTTCACAACACCAGGGACCCACGTTCGATTCCCAGCTTGGGTCACTGTCTGTGTGGAGTCTGTACGTTTTCCCCGTGTCTGTGTGGGTTTCCTCCGGGCGCTCCGGTTTCCTCCCTCAAGTCCCGAGAGACGTGCTTGTTAGGTGAATTGGACATTCTGAATTCGCCCTCTGTGTACCCGAACAGGTGCCGGAGTGTGGCGGCTGGGGGATTTTCACAGTAACTTCATTGCAGTGTCAATGTAAGCCTACTTGTGACAATAATAAAGATTATTATCTGGGAAATGCAGCGAGGCCCTACAACCCTGGTGGAAACTCTAGATAAACAATGTAAATATTATCATCACCAATCTTCCGTTCAATTCCTCGTATTCTGGACCAGTGGGCAACCTGTGACCCGGGTTGAGGGGGGTTGGGGGGCATGAGACCCATCTGGGTTCTGAGTGCGACCCACGAGACATTTTGTTGACCGTCGCCCATGTGCGGGGTTGCCACATACCGCTGGCATCCATCCGTGTGGCTGAAGCGATTCTCACTTAACGCGAAGGCAAGTGAAGTGAGGTGTGTGCTGATTGCTCACAACACTGACTGTGAGAGCCGTGCACTTCCTCTGCATCCAATCAAGCGTAAACATTGATTTTGCTTTTACCACTTGGAGCTGATGACAGTTCTACTAGTACATAAATGATTAAACATTTTCTACAACTCGTTATGAAATACTCGGAGTGTATTCAATGTATTCAATCCTGTTCAAGGAGCCTTGGATAGTGGACATGCCCGAATTCAATCTTGCAGCACACCCAGCTGCCGATCCCTGTTCCGGGGCTGTGCTTTCTGAGCTGTACTGTTAGAGTACACGTTGTCGAAGGTGTGCTCATAAAACAAGCTAGTTGGCCAAGCTTTTGGTCAGCATCCCTTTACGTTGCTCAGTGTCAAATTTTGTTTGATAATCATTCCAGTGCGGCCCCTTTCATAAGAACAGAACATAAGAACTAGGAGCAGGAGTCGGCCATCTGGCCCCTCGAGCCTGCTCCACCATTCAGTGAGATCATGGCTGATCTTTTGTGGACTCAGCTCCACTTTCCGGCCCGAACACCATAACCCTTAATCCCTTTATTCTTCAAAAAACTACCTATCTTTCATTATGATGAGGATGCTATATAAATGCAAGTTATTGTTGTTGATTATTAAACCGTTTGTGGGGACGCAAAATATCCCGAATGCTTTATTTTTTAAAAAAGGAACAGGGAATTTCCGCTGGTGCCCTGACCAATCGTGCGGCACGGTAGCACAATGGTTAGCACTGTTGCTTCACAGCACCATGGTCCCAGGTTCGATTCCCGACTTGGGTCACTGTCTGTGTTGAGTCTGCACGTTCTCCCCATGTCTGCGTGGGTTTCCTCCGGGTGCTCCGGTTTCCTTCCACAAGTCCCGAAAGACGTGCTGTTAGGTGAATTGGACATTCTGGATTCTCCCTCCGTATACCCGAACAGGTGCCGGAGTGTGGCGACTAGGGGCTTTACACAGTAACTTCATTGCAGTGTTAATGTAAACCTATTTGTGACACCAATAAAGGTTATTATTGTTGTTCATCCCTCAACTCACAGCACGAAAAAAGACCCCATTGCTGTCTGTGGAGCCCTGCCCTGTGCAATATGGCTGCCGAATTTGCCCGCGAGAGACCAGTCGCTCTGTTCCTGAAGTAAATCTTTGCCTGCAAAGCACTGCGAGACACCCTTGGGATATGAGAGACTGTGTGAATGTCCGTGCTTCCTTATTTTTCCATAACAGTCACAGCACTTCAAAACTAATTAATTGCTTGATGTGATTTAGGATTCCTTCTCTTCAAGTTACTTGCTCCCGCGTGTGCATAATTGAAATGTAATTCTCTTCCCCGTTTACTTGTGTCCTGGGCGGGATGAGAGCTATTGGATATTGCTTTCACTCTGTCGCACAGAACGTCAGCCGTCGCAAAGGGAGAGACACTTGGGAAAACCCTTTGGAGGGACGTCTGAATCCGTGGGCTCCGAACCCCAGCTGGTCAGGGGAGAGAGTGGGAAAGATTCATCCGAATCTATCGATCTTTGTTGCCAATACATTTAGGAGCTGCTGAGAATAATTGCACGACAGCAGATGGGCATCTTCACTCGATTCGTGCTCTGTGAATTGCAGCAAGGCAAATAAGCGATGGTTTGTATTCAGAAACGTAGCGGGATTCCGCATGAGTCTCATTCAGAGTCAAGAAAGCTGACAAACCGTGAAGGCCACATTCTCCTTCCCTCCAGATAAGATGCCGCGTGTCACACGTGTAATGCTTCCTCTTACACTTAGACGCCGTGTCGAGTTGATACACCCGTGAGATTACCCAGCTTCTTGTTTCAAACGTTTAACCTCACTCGTCACAAAGTTCGGGAACATTTCCAACATTGTCTACAATTTGAAATACTTCACTGGCTGTGAAGTGCTTTGTCGGCATCCAGTGGTGGGGAAAGAAGCAGTTTTGGTGTCCTTATCTGAGGAAGGATGTTCTCGCCATGGAGGGAGTGCAGCGAAGGTTTACCAGGCTGATTCCTCAGATGGCGGGACTGTCAAGTGAGGAGGGACTAAAACATTTAGGATTATATTCATTGGAGTTTAGGAGAGTGATAGGGGATCTCATAGAACTTACAAAATTCTAACAGGGTTCGACAGGGTAGATTCAGAAAGAATGTTCCCGGTGGTGGGGGAGTCCAGAGCTAGGGGTCATAGTTCGTGGTTAAGGGATAAACCTTTTAGGACTGAGGTGAGGAGAAATTTCTTCACCCAGAGTGGTGATTGTGTGGAATTCACTGCCACAGAATGTTGAGCCCAGAACGTTATATAATTTCAAGAAGGAATTAGATATAGCTCATGGGGCTAAAGGGATCAAGGGATATATATGGGGGGAAGGTAGGATCAGGGTATTGAACTTGATGATCAGCCATGATCATAATGAATGGCGGAGCAGGCTTGAAGGGCTGAATGGCCTCCTCCAGCTTCTATTTTCTATGTGGCCTGTTCTGTGCTGTACTGTTCTATGTTCTATGTTCTATGTATGTTTCTATGTGTATCAATTTAAGTTAATCGTGGCTCTGATAAAACATAGCTGCACAGGCATGGATTTTAGCCTTGAGATGAGTTCTGCGTTTGTGGGGGTTGGGAGGTGAGTTTGAGAAATACAGGAGCGGGTTTCACAAGGGTCCCCCCCCCCCCCCCAATTAAACTGAAAAGCCTCTGTGATTCTACCATTCTTGGGTCCCTGCCCACTTTCGACCCGAATGACAGATGGAGGCCTTTAGGGCAGGGAGCCTGTTCCACAAGGCCAAACTCTACAAGCCCAGCAAAGTTTATTTGGGGGAATAAAAAAGGAGCTGAATTATCATGGTGTTGGAGCAGGGTAGGTCAATCCGGGGGAGTGGGGAGTGGTGGGGGGGAGCTGATCATGCTCAGATCAGAGATTAGATTTTGAGATTGGTTGGGTTTTCTCAGATGCAGTGGTATTCAATGTCTGCCAGGAGGGAATGGACAGGCCATGGGGGGGGGGGGGGGGGGGGGGGGTGGCTTACTGGCCTTTTTGTAGGGATGAAGGAAAATGTTCCTTCTGGCCCACAAATAGTTCTGCAAAGAATTAATTCAGCTCTTCTCACCTTCATTTTAGTGTCCCAAGGCCTGGGAATGTGGCTGAAGATACAGGGCACAAATCTCCCCCAAAGTTTTGAAGTGTGGTTCCTGGCAGGGATGCACAATTCAAATCGCAATCCATCCATTCATAGAAATGTCTTTGGACGATGAGGTGACTTGAAAATGAAAATCGCTTAATGTCACGAGTAGGCTTCAATGAAGTTACTGTGAAAAGCCCCTAGTCACCACATTCCGGCGCCTGTCCGGGGAGGCTGTTACGGGAATCGAACCGTGCTGCTGGCCTGCTTGGTCTGCTTTAAAAGCCAGCGATTTAGCCCAGTGAGCTAAACCAGCCCCTCACATCTTGCGCAATTATTGGGTTATGCAGGACCTAAAGCAAGACTCCTCAGAGATTGGGGTGCCTATTTTTAAAGTGTGCCCTGATCTTAAGGCAACCCCACAGGATCCCTCCCCCATTTTCCAACAAAGACCCCTACAATCTCTGTTATCAAACCCACCCCCATACTATGGGGTCACCAAAGGGCACCCCCTCCACTGCTTTTCAGGACCCCCTCCTCAGTAACCTCCCCTTCAGGTCCCTCCCTTCAAACCCCCTCTTCAGTTCCCCCCCCCCCCCCCCCAACTCCAGGCCCCCTCTTTGAAGCCTCCCCGTCAGTCCCTCCTTCAGGCCCCACCATTTGGCAGTGCCAACCTGGCACTGCACCCAGTGGATACAGCCAGGTTGGCACTGCCAGGGGACAGTGCCAGGGCCCTTTCCAACCACGTCCTTGACCACCCGGGGGGCTTCATTGGCCTCCGAGCAACCCCCTGGTAATGTCATCACATCCGGTCTCCATTTTTGGAGACAGTAGTGATTCCTGCCGGCTTCACATTGCGCCAGTGGGTGGGAAAATTGAAGGGGCCTGGTGAAGTCAGCTTTAAGTCATACTTTAAGTTTAAGCTTTAAGTTTAAATCTGCATACTTAAATTACAATGTAAATATGCTAATCTGCTTCACACCGAGCGAGGGCATGAAACAGATTACATTGCCGGCTGGGGGAGGGGGATGAATCTCAAAATGCGCTCTCGCTGGCGCAAATTGCATTGTGGTCCTCCCGCAAGAGCCTGCGGCCTAGCATGCGAGCGGGGCTAGAGAATCACTCCCATGATGTCTGCGAAAACGAAAGCGGGCAGTTTAGTTAGAATAATTTACTGGCCGACGTACTTGCGGCAAGTGAATCGGTTTCTTGTCCCGCGTCCCTCCCTGTTAAAACCAGACGAGGGGGTGTTCGAAGAGAATTTTGTTTGCATTTTAACCTGCGACATGACCACAGCTCAACCAGGGTGATCAGGTTAAGTCCACTAAGGGTGAAAATCCGATGCTGCCTGTGCTGGTCTGAGCTGAAATTTTTCGAAAGGATTTCCGTAATGCCAACTAAAGCCAACAACTTGATCATACACAATGGAGGAATTGTTGTGTTAATTAATATACAGAGACAGGATCGCTTCTGCAGTCTGGAATATTTCATCCTGTTGTGAGGAAGGCAGCAAGTGGGAATGACAGCTCAACGGTTTGAGCCCCTCCCTCATTGGCTGAGCACTGGGGAGGTGCATTTGGGAAATGGTGAGGATCCAAAGGATTTAGCCTCGTTCCAGTCTCTGACAGCGAATGGTCCGTGTCTGATAACAGTACCAAGTAGTCACATTGGTTTTAACAAACTGAGCCAGGTTTGCTTTGAGACACTCACCTCGCATCAGTCAGCCCATGGTTATCGAGTTATCCTGCTGCATTTTTGTATTATTAACAGAATACAGAGGAATTGATTCAACTCACTGTGAAAATTGTAGACTTCTCATTCCTGTCATTATATGTCAACCACATGATGCTTTTTGACATTGTCTCACCCCCTTAACGTTGCCAGTTTTGCATTGGCAGAAGGATTCACATGGGGGTGTGCCCTATATCAGTAGCTGGCGTCCGGAGGCAGCATTCCCTGGAATGATTTCCGGAGTTACTTGGACGTTGACAGACAAAAGGTTAACCCCGGATTGTCACAGCAGGTCAGTTTACCGGAGTGACCAGTGGAATTGAGCCCAAGATAATGAGCTGCGGAAAAAAAAGAAAGGTTAGGGGGTGTTGTTTGGGTCTGTATTATAGTTACCCAGAAGTTAGAAGTTTAATTCTTCTAACTTTTTCTGGGTAAGCATTGATGCCACACGACCGCAACCATTCAAAGTTTGCTGTTGAAGTCACATTTTCGGAATGTTCCCAGTTCAGGACAGTTGCCCAAGGAACGTTTGCACTTCCAGGTAATTACCATGCAAATGCTTACCTGTGAACCTCCCGAGGGGGGATTCCCCAGTGCATCTTTGGCGTATTCCACCCCCCTCCCCCCCCACCCCAGCAACACACCCCCTCCCCATACGACACCCTGGAGCTCAGAGATTACAGCCCAATGTGAAAGTGCTGATCAAGTAGAGTCGGTCTGAAGGCTGGTGATGTGGGCAGCACGGTGACACAGTGGTTATCACTGCTGCCTCACAGCGCCAGGAACCCAAATTCAATTCCAGCCCTGGATTATTGTCTGTGTGGAGTTTGCAATTTCTCCCCGTGTCTGCGTAGGTTTCCTCCGGGTGCTCCGGTTTCCTGCCACTGTCCAAAGATGTGCAGGTTAGGTGGATTGGCCATGATAAATTGCCCCATAGGGATGATCATGTGAGGTGGGGTTATTGGGTCACGGGGCTAGGGCGGGGGAGTGGGCCTAGGTAGAGTGCTCTTTCAGAGTATCGGTGTAGACTTGATGGGCCGAATGGCCTCCTTCTGCACTGTAGGAATTCTAACTGCCGCTTATCTATTTTCTCAAAAGCATAATTAGAAAATTCTTTCCATGCAGCACTTTCATATTGTGACTATTACATTATATTATAACCAAGATGGTGGTCGATAATTACCAATCCATTTGAATAAAAATGGTCCCTGAACCAAAAAAGTTTGAAAACCACTGCTGTACAGAAGAGCTTTTTAATTTATTCATGGGATGTGAGCATTCCTCACATTTGTTATCCTTCCATAATTTCCCTTGAGAAAATGATAATGAGTTCCCTTCTTGAACTGTTGCAGTCCATGTAGCAAAGGTACACCGACACTGCCGTTATGAAGTGGGGTCCAGGATTATGACCCAGTAACAGTTGAAAGAATGGAAATATATTTCCAAATCAGGATTCTGTGTGACTTGGAGGGGAACTTGCAGGTTCCCTTTGGAACACACACTGGGCTTCACAAATAAGCTATGTTTTAAAATGTCTCCTTTAACTGAAGGTGAGACAGTGAGTTCTGAAATCACCCCAGCTCAGGAGACATGCTGATATGATCTGGTCGCCATGGGGAAGAAACTCAAACAGAAACCCATTGAAATATCAAGCAACAGTTTCCACAATGACTCACAGTGAAGGGACAAGTGGGGTTTTTATCGATACAGAAGAAGAGTCAAAGCAGATGTTGTTGTGCGGAGGAACAAAGAAGGCGGAGAAGCAGGATGCTTTCGTAAGTTGGTTCCCTGTTTGAAAATAAGGGGTCAGAACCACCAGGACTTTTGGGGGATTTAAGGAACAAGGATGTCGCTGAGATGGACCTGGTTGGTGAAAGATCTGGGGGACTTAGGCTGAGTGGAACGACTTTCGAAGGACACTGGAAGTTTCAGTCTAGCACAGCAGGAAGAAGGGACATGTGAGCCTGCTTGAGAGTGGGGAGTAACATTGGACTCGCTCTTGCAATGCTACATTTCTGCCAAAATTGTGGGACATGGAAGAAGGGTTGTAAGACATATCTTGATTGTGTTAGTTCATGCAAAAGTACCTTTTCTTGAGTTCAATGTATTAGTTCCCTGTTAAGTAATGTTTGTTTTTTTGGTGATTTTATTTCTCTGTTACAGTAATAGTCATAAAACGTAAAATATTGCACTTTGGTTATTTCTGTTGGTTGATTGGGAAATTATTAGGAACATAGGAACATTCAGCCCATCGAGCTTGCTCCCCCATTCAATGCGATCGTGGCTGATCAGATACT
This sequence comes from Scyliorhinus canicula, assembly GCF_902713615.1. NCBI lineage: Eukaryota > Metazoa > Chordata > Chondrichthyes > Carcharhiniformes > Scyliorhinidae > Scyliorhinus > Scyliorhinus canicula. The sequence goes on from NC_052146.1 coordinate 16,342,710, forward strand.
TCAATGCCTTTTATGCCTACTATCTCCATAACCCTTTAAGTTAGAATATAGAACAGTACAGCACAGTGCAGGCCCTTCAGCCCACAATGTTGTGCCGACCATTTATCCTAATCTAAGATCAACCTAACCTACACCCCTTCAATTTACTGCTGTCCATGTGCCTGTCCAAGGGTCGCTTAAATGTCCCTAATGACTCTGACTCCACCACCTCTGCTGGCAGCGCATTCCACACACCCACCACTCTCTGTGTAAAGAACCCCTCTGACATCTCCCCTACACCTTCCGCCAATCTCCTTAAAATTATGTCCCCTTGTGACAGCCATTTCCACCCTGGGGAAAGTCGCCGGCTTTCCACTCTATCCATGCCTCTCATCGCCTTGTCCACCTCTATCAAGTCACCTCTCTTCCTTCTTCGCTCCAGTGAGAAAAGCCCCAGCTCCCTCAATCTTTTTTCATAAGACATGCTCTCCAGTCCAGGCAGCATCCTGGTAAATCTCCTCTGTACCTTCTCCAAAGCATCCACATCCTTCCTATAATGAGGCCACCAGAACTGGACTCAATATTCCAAGTGTGGTCTAATTCGGGTTTTATAAAGCTGCAGCAAAACCTTGTGGCTCTTATGTTATTGTCAATCAGAAATCTATCAATATCTGCTTTAAACATACTCAATGACTGAGCTTCCACATCCCTCTGGGGCAGAGAATTGCAAACATTTACAATCCTCTGCATCAAGAAACTTCTCCTCATCTCTGTTCTAATTGGAATCGTCCATATTATGAAATTGTGCTGCCTGGTTTTAGACTCCCCAGCCAAGGGGAACATCTGCATCTACCCTGTCTGTTATTTTCAGTATTTTGCAGGCTTCAGCGAGACCACCTCTCATTCTTTGAAACTCTAGTGAATACCGGCCCAGTTTACCCAATCTCTCCTCATCGGACAGTGCCACCATCCCCGCCAACCTTCATTGCACTCCCTCTGCGGCAATAGTATCCTTTCTTTGGTAATGGGACGAAAACTGCTCAAAGAACTCTCGGTGCAATCTGATCAAGCTCATTTACAATTAAAGCAATTCATCTCATTTAAAAAGTTAGCGATCTCTATGGAAATTGTAACACCATGCATTTGCTACCGCTGTACCTCTAGGTGCAGGAGATGGGTTTGGAAGGTGCTGTTTTAGGAGCCTTGGTGAGTTGCTGCAGTGCATCTTGAGGATGGCCCACAGTGCCAGCAATGGGGGAGGGAGCGAATGTTTAAGGTGGTGGATGGGGTGCCAATCAGGATGGTTGCTTTATAAAATAAATATCATGAATGTTGTGCAGGTACTGGGGCTGGTTTAGCACACTGGGCTGGCTTTGAAAGCAGACCAAGGCAGGCCAGCAGCGCGGTTCAATTCCCGTACCAGTCTCCCTGAACAGGCGCCGGAATGTGGCGACTAGGGGCTTTTCACAGCAACTTAATTTGAAGCCTACTTGTGACAATAAGCGATTTTCATGAATGTTGTGCAGGTAATGTTATTAAAAACCCTGGAGTGTCAGCTAAAGCTGTAATGAACGAGCCATAAACGGTGAGGTAACGATTGATTCCAACCACTTGCTTGCTTACAGATAAGAGGCTAATGGAAGTGTTTTTTCCGGAGTTTGCACGCATCCACTTCCAGTCAAAAATGTGGTATCCCTTTGACCCCTCTTGTTTGTTCGCGTTTTTTTTATATCCATTTACGGGGTTTGAACATGGCTGTTTTTTTATATCCATTCATGGGACCTGGACATTGCTCATCCCCAGTTGCTCTTGAGAAGGTGGTGGCGGGCAGCCTTCTTGAACCGCTGCAGTCTCTGTGATGTAGGTACACCCGCAGTGCTGTTAGGGAGGGAGTTCCAGGATTTTGACTCAGTGAGAGTGAAAGGGGGAATTCAGAATGTCCAGTTCAGCTAAAAGCACGTCTTTCGGGACTTGTGGGAGGAAACCGGAGCACCCGGAGGGAATCCACACAGACACAGGGAGAACATGCAGACTCCCACAGACAGGAACCAAGCCGGGAATCAAACCTGGGACCCTGGCGCTGTGAAGCAACATTGCTAACCACTGTGTCGTCTGTTTCAAAGGATCTCAGGGGATTTTATGTCCTGTATGCTTCACCCGATGCCGGTGTTTATGTAGTTACATTGTGTACCTTGTGTTGCCCTATTATGTATTTTCTTTTTTTTTCATGTACTTAATGATCTGTTTGAGCTGCTCGCAGAAAAATACTTTTCACTGTACCTCAGTACATGTGACAATAAACAAATCCAACCATCCACTTAACGTTGTTGAAGGGGCCAGCAGCTGTCAATCATAACAAGAATGTTTATCAACATTGCAGTTGAGATCAATGGGGGGCACTTCAGTTGCATTCAAGCGTGAAGGGAAAGATAAATAAATAAACCTTCTGCCAGTTGTGGTTCAACCATTAATCTGCCAATCAAAGGCCAGTGAAAGCCTTTGTGAATTGAATGAATAATAATAATCTTTATTGTCACAAAAAAAGGGATGGTGTAGATGGAGTCAATGGATGGGAGGCAGGTTTGTGTGATGGACTGGGCTGTGTTCACGACTCTCTGTAGTTTCTTGCGGACCTGGGCCGAGCAGTTGCCATACCAGGCTGTGATGCAGCCAGATAGGAAACTTTCTATGGTGCACCGGTAAACGTTGGTAAGAGTTAATGTGGACTTGCTAAATTCCCTTAGTTTCCTGAGGAAGTATGGGCACTGTTGTGCTTTCTTGGTGGTAGCATCGCCATGGGTGGACCAGGACAGTTTGTTGGTGAAGTGCACACCCATGAATTTGAAGCTGTCAACCATCTCCACCCCGACCCCGTTGATGCATGCAGGGGTGTGTACAACACTTTGCTTCCTGAAGTCGATGACCAGCTCTTCAGTTTTGCTGACATTGAAGGAGAGATTGTTGTCATTGCACCACTCCACTAGGTTCTCTATCTCCCTCCTGTATTCTGACTCGTCATTATTTGAGATCGAACCCACTATGGTTGTGAAGTCAGCAAACTTGTAGATGGAGTTGGAACCAAATTTTGCCATGCAGTCATGTGTGTACAGGGAGTATAGTAGAGGGCTAATTACGCAGCCTTGTGGGGCCCCGGTATTGAGGACTATCTCAAGAATCTCAAGACTATCGCAAGTAACTTCAGAGAGTCGTGAACACTGCCCAGTCCATCACACGAACCTGCCTCCCATCCATTGACTCCATCTACACCTCCCGCTGCCTGGGGAAAGTGGGCAGCATAATTAAAGACCCCTCCCACCCGGCTTACTCACTATTCCAATTTCTTCCATCGGGCAGGAGATACAGAAGTCTGAGAACACGCACAAACAGACTCAAAAACAGCTTCTTCCTCGCTGTTACCATACTCCTAAACGACCCTCTTATGGACTGACCTCATTAACACTACACCCCTGTATGCTTTATCTAATGCCGGTGCTTATGTAGTTACATTGTATATCTTGTGTTGCCCTATTATGTATTTTCTTTTATTCCCTTTTCTTCCATGTACTTAATGATCAGTTGAGCTGCTCGCAGAAAAATACTTTTCACTGTACCTCGGTACACGTGACAATAAACAAATCCAATCCAATCCAATCCAATCATGGAGGAGGTGTTGTTGTTTATTCTTCCTGATTGTGATCTGTGGGTCAGAAAGTCGAGGACAGGGGCAACATGGTAGCACAGTGGTTAGCACAGTTGCTTCACAGCTCCAGGTCCAGATTCGATTCCCGGTTTGGGTCACTATCTGTGCGGAGTCTGCACATTCTCCCCGTGTGTGCGTGGGTTTCCTCTGAGTGCTCCGGTTTCCTCCCACAGTCCGAAGATGTGCAGTTTAGGTGGATTGGCCATGATAAATTGCCCTTAATGTCCAAAAACGGTTAGGTGGGGTTACGGGGATAGGGTGGGGGTGTGGGTATAGGGTGGAGATGTGGGCTTGGGTAGGGTGCTCTTTCCAAGGGCCGGTGCAGACCCGATGGGCTGAATGGCCTCCCTCTGCACTGTAAATTCTATGATCCAGTTGCAGAGTGAGGAGCCAAGTCCTAGATTTTGGAGTTTTGACGTGAGCTAGGCTGGGATTATGGTGTTGAAGATGGACCTGTAGTCAATAAATAGGAATCTGATGTAGTCCTTGTTGCCGAGATGCTCCAGGGATGAGTGCAGGACCAGGGAGATGCTCAATGCTTCACAGCTCCAGGGTCCCAGGTTCGATTCCCGGCTGGGTCACTGTCTGTGTGGAGTCTGCACGTCCTCCCTGTGTGCGCGTGGGTTTCCTCCGGGTGCTCCGGTTTCCTCCCACAGTCCAAAGATGTGCGGGTTAGGTGGATTGGCCATGCTAAATTGCCCGTAGTGTAAGGTTAATGGGGGGATTGTTGGGTTACGGGTATATGGGTTATGTGGGTTTAAGTATGTTCTAAGTAGGGTGATCATTGCTCGGCACAACATTGAGGGCCGAAGGGCCTGTTCTGTGCTGTACTGTCCTATGTTCTATGCTGTGGACCAGTTGCGACGGTATGCGAATCGCAGTGGATGAAGGCATCCTGGGAGTATGGAGTTGACGTGCTTCATGACCAACCTCTCAAAGCACTTCATTACGTTTGATGTCAGGGCCACTTGGACGGTAGTCATTGAGGCACGTCGCATGGTTCTTCTTTGGCACCGGCATGATGGTAAGTACTTTCTGCGGTAAGAAACGATAAAGTGAAACCAACTGGCTGAAGATGGAGGGGCCTGGGGAGGAGGCTGGGAGTGTGCTGAGGGGGAGGGGGCTGAGAGGGAGGCAGCGCGGTTCGGGTGGAGGGAGAATTGGGTCACCGCCATGCTTGCGTGGAGTGGGGAATGACCCAATATTCCTGTGGTGGGTGGGGGAGGGAGGATGCCCCTCCTTGCTGAGGGGTTGGGAGTGCTCCCCTTGTCAGGGGGGGGGGGAATCAGGGGGGCGGTCCACATTTGCATTGTGGGGGAGGAGGGGGCCTGCTGCTGGATGCTGGGATTAGGCCACCCATTCAAAATGGTGGCCCGAGACTGGGAAGAGAAATCGGCACATTTGCCATCATGGATACATTCGCATGGCACTTAGATTCCTGGACAAAGAATCCCCCCCATGGAGAAGGTGTTTACAATTGTGGAGCAGAACAAAACTAAATTAGTATTCACTCTAAATCATTAATAAATCCAACAGGGATCTCTGGAGAAACATCTCTAAGTCGAGATCAGTTGGAATATGGAACTATAAGATGAACAGCATAGATGTATGTAAGGTTAAAGTAGACAAATATATGAAGGGGAAAGGAATAGAAGGATATGTTGATCAGATTGGGACAAGGCTCTTGGTGGACCAGCAGGGACCAGTTGGGCTGAATGGACTGTTTCTGTGATGTAAATACAATGATTTATCAAGACCATTATCACCCTGGCAGAACAATGTCCAGCATTGCTATACATAGATCCCTGAAAGTTGCCACCCAGGTTGATAGGGCTATTAAGAAGGCGTACGGTGTGTTAACTTTTATTGGTAGAGGAATTGAGTTTCGGAGCCATGAGGTCATGTTGCAGCTGTACAAAACTCTGGTGCGGCCATATTTGGAGTATTGCGTGCAGTTCTGGTCGCCGCACTATAGGAAGGATGTGGAAGCATTGGAAAGGGTGCAGAGGAGATTTACCAGGATGTTGCCTGGTATGGAGGGAAGATCTTATGAGGAAAGGCTGAGGGAATTGAGGCTGTTTTCGTCAGAGAGAAGAAGGTTAAGAGGTGACTTAATTGAAGCATACAAGATAATCAGAGGATTAGATCGGGTGGACAGTGAGAGCCTTTTTCCTTGGATGGTGATGGCTAGCACGAGGGGACATAGCTTCAAATTGAGGGGAGATAGACACAAGACAGATGTCAGAGGTCGGTTCTTTACTCAGAGAGTAGTAGGGGCGTGGAATGCCCTGCCTGCAACAGTAGTGGACTCGTCAACATTAAGGGCATTTAAATGGTCATTGGATAGGCATATGGATGGTAAGGGAATAGTGTAGAGGGACTTTAGATTGGTTTCACAGGACGGCGCAACATCGAGGGTCGAAGGGCCTGTACTGCGCTGTAATAGTCTATTGTCTATTGCGCGTCTCTCAATCGGCTCACTTATTCAGAGAATCATTTGTGAAGGTTATTCGTTCAAATCTATGGATTGGGGCTTCAACCCACAACTTTCTGGGTCTGGGACAGGGGGCCGGAATTCTCTGGTCCCACCCATTCCCACCCAAAGCCAACAGACTTTCCAAATTCTCCTATTGGGCCAGGATTGTTACAGAGTCAGGCAAAGCTGACACCTGAGTATACAGTGCAGAAGGAGGCTATTCGGCCCATCGAGTCTGCCATCCTTTGTTTCAAACCTTTTAAACTTGAGGCAGTGGTTTGGTCTCTTTTTAAACATTACTTATTGAACAAAGACCTTTGAGGCAGCCAACCACTTTCCAACCCCATTTCAGAGGGAAAAAAAACAGGTGATTTAGATTTGACTTACCTTTCTAAAATAAAACTGCCCGCTTAATGTGAGTGTCTTACTCTTTGGGCAGCACGGTAGCACAAGTGGATAGCACTGTGGCTTCACAGCGCCAGGGTCCAAGGTTCCATTTCCCGCTGTCTGTGCAGAGTCTGCACGTTCTCCCCGTGTCTGCGTGGGTTTCCTCCAGGTGCTCCCGTTTCCTCCCATTGTCCAAAGGCGTGCAGGTTAGGTGGATTGGCCATGCTAAATTGCCCCTTAGTGTCCAAAAATGTTAGGAGGGGTCATTGGGTTTCGGGGATAGGGTGGAAGTGAGGGCTTAAGTGGGTCGGTGCAGACTCGATGGGCCGAATGGCCTCCTTCTGCACTGTTTGTTCTATGTTCTTTCCATCCTTTGTTTCGAACCTTTTAAACTTGAGGCAGAAGTTTGGTCTCTTTTTCAACATTACTTTAATTGTTGGACCCAGTGAACCATTGTGGGAAGAAAGGAGCAAAACATTCTGAAATCCCAGTCTAATATTTCAAAGTTGGTTCACTTGATGTCAAAACGTGCCTCTTCCTGTTGAAAGATAAAAGCTTGAACAGTGCAACTGCCCTCATCAAAAGCGCGCCTCTTGAAGGATTCACACCATCCCAGAGGATGTGAAGAAGAGGTAAACACTCTGGGGCTTCTCGAGAAAGTTCAAGGCTGAATCACAGCCTGAAATGCTTCACTGAGTAAAGTCATTATCTGGCTGTTACTGAGGGTTCTAAAAGGACCTATTTCCAGCATCAAAATTCTCAGCCTGTCTTCTGCATAGAGCACCATGAACTCTTTCCCTCCTTCTATGCTCCGCTCCACTACTCAAGGGGCAGTCTTCAAGCTTCTTGGACCCGATCATTGGAACCTGTTGCAATGTTGGTTTGCAAGGGGATTCAGCGTTCCTTACACACGCATGGCAGGAAGTTAACATGAAGATCGATCAAGCCTTTAGGAAGGGGAATGGTAAGGTGGCACGGTGGCGCAGTGGTTAGCACTGCTGCCTTACGGCGTCGAGGAACCCCGTTCGACCCTGACCCCGGGTCACAGTCCGTGTGGAGTTTGTACATTCCCCCCGTGTCTGCATGGGCCTCACTCCTACAACCTAAAGATGTGCAGGGTAGGTGGATTGGTCACGCTAAATTGCCCCTTTTAATTGGAAAAAAAACTCTAAATTTTTTTTTAAAAGGAAGGGGATGGTGAGTTATCTTTTATGGCAAGGAGGTTGCAACAGTAAAAGGAGGCTTTGCTGCAATTGTGCATAGCTTTGCTGAGAACATAGCTGACCACCTCCCCCAGCGGTTGGGGTGGGGGTAGGGGGGGTAGGGGGGGTGGGGGGTGGGGGGGGGGGGGGAGGCAGTATCAATCAGAATATCAGGATTCCCATCTGCTGGTTTCTATCCTGTGATTCCCTTGGAAATTCCTGGACATCTGGATGTCAGGCAAGGAACACAATGACGCTCCTCCAACATTGAAAAGCCGCCAATACTCACTGGGCAGGATTTTCCGACCATTCTTGCCAGTGGGCTCACCCCCCCCCACTTTCATGGACCCCTTTGTGGCTGGTGCCAAATGTTGGGAGAATGGCATTCAGTTTGAGTGGCAGTGAGGCTCTTAAAGAATCAAATCAAAATAGATCAAATGGAAAGTCAACATTTTTTTTACAGGCTGACATCAGGAAAGTGAAGAGTCTGGATTGGAACAAATTGTTCCCTTTGCCTCATTTGTCCCTGCTTGCAGCAACATTGACTAATCACTTCATTAGAGGCCCTGTTTGTCAGTTGATTAGCGATTGATACCTGGTAATGAGGTTTAAAATGACTTGGCCAGTTGCTTGATTGAGGCAGGAGAGAACCACCCTGATAGTATCTGGCGCTGAATGGTGATAACAACCCCCCCTCCCCCCCACCCCCAACTTTCTGCCCCGTCTCCCACCCTCTCCCCCTCCATCATCTATGGACTGATGAAGGCAGCACACAATCGATTGTGGTGCTCAGCAAAGCCTTGTACCTGCCTTGATCATCTGCTCCTGTTCAATATGAGCCGGCAATACCACACAGCAGCTAATTAGCACAGTGGTTGCACAGCGCCAGGGTCCCAGGTTCGATTCCCGGCTTGGATCACTGTCTGTGCGCAGTCTGCGCGTTCTCCCTGTGTCGGCGAGGGTTTCCTCCGGGTGCTCCGGTTTCCTCCCACTAGTCCCGAAAGACGTGCTGTTAGGTGAATTTGACATTCTGAATTCTCCTTCTGCGTACCCGAACAGGCGCCGGAGTATGGTGACTAGGGGATTTTCACAGTAACTTCATTGCTGTGTTAATGTGAGCCCACGTGTGACAATAATAAAGATTATTATTATTGCCTGATATTTTCCAACACGAAAGTTCAAGTTCATAATCTGAGATGGAAAGAGGGAGAAATAATTAATACATTTATATATTTCATTCCTCATTCTGGCTACGTCCCGGAGTAAGAATGTGACATGCATTGAGTAGTTGTGAGGTACCTCTGCTTCTCAGGTGATTTGGCACGACAGTGAAAAGTAGCTCCCGAGAGGGCGGGCACTATTTTCTGCTCAGGTGAGGTCTCCATCCTGCTAACCAGTGATGCCAGGCTCTGGCATGATGGGCAGAATGGAATCCTGCTGTGACGCTTCATCCTACGCTACGATGTCGCTCTCCTGTGGCCCCTTTAAGCAGCTGGGACATGAGCAGTAACAAAAGAGAAGGAATCCTGCTCACCTTAACTTACAGAATGAAAGAGGGGAAGAGTTGTTGCTCTGTAAAACCAACTGGAGCAGTTTGTAGAATCCGCTAAAGCAGCACGCATTAATCAGGCAGGTTTATATAAGCCTACTTGCGACAATAATAAAGATTATTATTATTATTGCCTGATAGTTCCCAACACGAATGTTCAAGTTCATAATCTGAGATGAAAAGGGACTGGGGCTGGTTTAGCACACTGGGCTAAATCGCTGGCTTTGAAAGCAGACCACGGCAGGCCAGCAGCACGGTTCAATTCCCGTGCCAGCCGCCCCGAAAAGGTGCTGGAATGTGGCGACTAGGGGCTTTTCACAGTAACTTCATTTGAAACCTACTCGTGACAATAAGTGATTTTCATTTAATTTCATTTCATTCAGGTAGAAAACCAAGGTTATGTTTATTCATGATATTGCACTCTGAAAGGTCTGCCTCCCTGATCTGCTCCCAGGTCGGGGTTTTTATACTTGAGGTGTGATTAAGGGGGAAACCCCTCCCTCCCCCCCGCCTCCCCTCATTACCGGGGAGCTCATATCCAGAGGGGGTCACTAGGAATCTAATTGTCCTGATACCGTGACCTCCTTGAGGGTTATATCATCATGTTACTTGTTTTACTTGTTCCCTCTCTCCTAAGCAACAAGCTTCCTTATAGGTCGCACCTTTGACAATGTGGGGCTGGCTATTAAATGCCCTCGCTTAGCGTAAATGAGATGGCAATGGAATGAAAATGGCGTTGAGTCACTGGCGCTGTTTCCAATGGCACTCTGTCCACTGGCATTTTGAGTGGTGTCCTCTGTTGGGCCATCTGCCTGTTTCCGACCACAAATGGCTGACCTACGATGTATAACAACAATACAGTAAAATGTTTTCTGTTTATGATGCAATTAGGAGCTTCGTCATACAAAATATGATATGGTGCCACAGAAGGAGATGTGAGGTCAGATGAACAAATGTTTGGCGCCAAAGTGGTAGTGCCATGTGAGAGTCACTTTAAGAAATGGGTGTTTACTACTGCAGTGATGTCAGAAAGTGGGTGGAGCTGAGCTGTCTAGGGTTTAAGACCCAGACAACTGAAGGAATGATCACCAATGGCAGAGGGATTAAATTCGGAGATCTCAAGAGACCAGAATTAGAGGAGCGCAACTCAGAGAGCTGTGGGGCCTTGAAAAGATTCAAGACAGGGAGTGAGTAAGACTGAGGAGGGATTTGAGGCGGGAATTTTAAAATCAAGCCACTGTTGACTGGGAGCCAATGTAGATCAGCGGGCACAGGGATGATTGGTGATCAGAACTTGATGTGAGTTCTGAGAAGGTCAACAGTATTTTTGCTGACCTCAAGCCAGCGGGGGCTGGTTTAGCTCACTCAGCTAAATCGCTGGCTTTTAAAGCAGACCAAGCAGGCCAGCAGCACGGTTCAATTCCCGTACCAGCCTCCCCGGACAGGCGCCGGAATGTGGCGACTAGGGGATTTTCACAGTAACTTCATTGAAGCCTACTCGTGACAATAAGCGATTTTCATTTCATTACGGTCAGTAGAATGTGGAGGAACAGACAGAAGTGGAATAATCGCGCCCAGGAGTAACCAAAGTATGAATGAAGGTTTCAGCATCAGGTGAGTTGGGACAGGGTGTGACATTATGTGAAATATTCAGAATACAAAGGATTCATGTCATATCATAATTAACCACTAGATGGAGCTAGATGCAGAACTATATAAAGCACTGACTCACAGGCTTCTGGGAGAAGGCTGGAGAGAGTGCAGAGGAGCGGTCGAGAGAGTGTAGAGTACAGTTATCTATAGAGTGTGGAGACTCATGTTAGTAGAGTGCAGATTGTAGATTACTAGATTATTGTTTACTGTAGGAGTAAGTAGTCGAGCTTTGATAAGTAGTGTAAGTAAATGTTCGCTTTTGTTAATGAACTTAGCTTCTGTGGTCTTTGTGAACAATGCAACATCCATCCTGATTACAGAATCACAAAGAATACCACACAGGGGTGAAGGCAGACAATGTTACCGAGGTGGAAATAGGTGCTCTTAGCAATGGCACGTGTATGTAGTTGGAAGCTCACTTGAGGGTCAAATGTGAGAGCGAGGTTGCAAATGGACTGATGGATTCACAGATTGTTGCCAGAGAGAGGGATGGAGTCCGCAGTTTAGGAATGATGTTTCGAGCAGGGTCCAATAAAACAGGAGGAATTTGATGCTCGCCCGATACTAGATGTCCACGAAGCAGTCAGATAGTTGGTGGAGGATTGAAGAGAAGCAGTGGTGGGGTAGAGCTGGGTGTCATCAGTGTACATATGATGACGAGCACAACGCTTTTGGATGATGTCACCAAGGCGCAGCATGTGGATGGGACATGAGAGGGTGGGGGTCAAGTGTAAATCCTCCGGGGACACTAGAGGTACCAGTATAGGAGTGGGAAGAGAAGCCTGTGACGATTGGGTCGATGCGAATGGAACCACACGACTGCAGTCCCACCCAGCTGGACGGCACTGGAGACGTGTCGAAGGAGGCTGGCATGGCAACCCGTGCCAGAGGCTCACACAGCTCTACAAAGACGAGGAGGGAAATCTATCATTTGTCACATTCACGTAGAATGTAATTTGTGACTCTGATAAGAGCCGATTCGGAACCGTGATTGGCTACGTAAATTCATTAGTTCCCAGTTTGTAATTCTGAGGTGAAAATGGCAGGTGTACAAGAACATTAGCTTGCATTTATAGAGCACTTTCTAAAGAGCACAAGCAGCCACGCCGGAGTATTATCAGATGAAACTGGACATCGAGCCACAAAAGGAAATATTCAGAAAGGTGACCAAAACGTAGGTAACTTAAAGGAGGAAAGGGGGAGAGGCAGGTGGAGATATTTAGCGAGGGAATTCCAGAGTTTTTGACCTTGGATGGTGAAGGCAGACTAACCGTTTTACCTGTACATATATATATGTCAGTGTTGAGAAACCATACCAGCAGTCCCTAGACGCTCCACTGCAGGATGCTCAAAACGCACAGAAATGTTCTTTTTTCTGCATTCATGTGGTCAAGAGCAGAGGAATAACTACTCCCGCTCCCTAAAATGCAACTCCAATACCCTGCAGCCTTCCCCTGCCCCACCCTGACTCCCTCAGGCAGGCAGGCCCCGCTGGGTATGAAGGAGCCAATTTAAGTCTGACCAATTGGCAAGCCACCATGGAGGGCCGGTTTAGTACGTCCAGTCGTTGCCTGTGTGTGAACAAGGACCTGGGCCTCAAGAGTGGCCCAGACCTCACGGCAGTAGCAATAGGCAGGCAACAGGGGGAGATGTACTCTTCAGCATGGCCCAATGCACTCAGGACAAGAGGAAGAGAGGGGCCAAAATAGGCAGTGGCTGTAGGCATGGGGAAGCAGAGGAGAAAAAAACAGTCTCTGACATATTGTAAACAATGCAAAGCGGTTGACAGAAATGCAGATTATTTTAACAGGGTAATTTTGGAACTCTAATAGCATTGAAACCACTGAACTTCAATTTAATTACTGCCTTGTATCTCACTGACAACCATTGGAAAAGAATAACATTTACATAATACTTTCCGTAGCCCTAAAGCGCTTCAGGCGAATGAATAATTTTTGATGTATTCCGCGCTGGACAAACTTGGCAGCCAATTTGTGCACAGAAAGATCCCACATTGAGTGACCAGTTAATATACCTTGGCTGAGTTAATTGACCAGGTCAGTGGGAGACCTTTCCCCCTCTTAAAGATAATAAAATATCCACACAGACACCTCATCCAAAAGGTAACCCCTCCAACAGTCCAACATTCCTTCCGTGTTGCTCTGAAGCACCAACTTGTGTAACGCCTGGGGTAGGGCTTGTACCCACAACCTTTTGAAGGAGGGACAAGGCTAATCCGAAGTGGAACTCAGTTTCTTGTTACATGTATTTGCAGTGAAGACTGGTCCTATGCATTATAGCAGCAGGAAGAAGAGATGTCTTGCTGTTCCCACTGCCTCAGCTAGATAGTTATTCAAAGTGGGTATTGGCACTATTGTGTCAACCATATAAATGGGAGATGGAGCGAGATTTGCGCAGGACTTACTGTAGCAAACAAAGTGTATTTACTCAGCAAGCAGCAAACAGAAGCTATTTGAGCAGTCTTTACAAACTATGGCTAAACTAAAGCAACAGCAAAGATTGGCAGTAACAGCAGGGGTATTTTTCAAGCATATTGAGGAGATGGTGATGCTGTGGCAATGTACCATAGAATCCCGGCAGTGCAGCAGAAAGCCATTTGGCCCATCGAGTGGGCAACAACTCTATGAAAGAGCACCCTACTTAAGGCCCACTCTCCCACCCTATCCCCGTAAACCACGGGCGCGATTCTCCCAAAGGGGACAAAGTGCCGACGCCGGAGTGAAAACAGGAGTGTTTCACTCCGACGTCGGAGGCCGCTCCTCGCCCCCTATTCTCCCACCCCCAGGGGGCTAGGAGCGGCGGTGCATCAATCTCGCGTGCCGGGCCTTGGCGCCCGCATCAAAGTGGCGCCGCCTGAATGACGCGGCCGGTGACGCCTAAATTACGTCACCCGCGCATGCGCGGTTGCCGTCCTCCCCTCTGCCGCCCCGCAAGACATGGAGGATTGATCTTGTTGGACGGCGGAGGGAAAAGTGTACGTCTTTCAGAGACGCCGGCCCGACGATCGGTGGGCACTGATTGCGGGCCAGACCCCTCCTGAGCACCCCCCTGGTACTCGACCCTCCCTCCACCCCCCACAGGCCCCACATGCAGCGGTCGCACGCTGTTCACGCCGGCAGTGACCAGGTGTGGTTGGCGCCGGCGTGAACCGGTCGGATTAGGCAGGCCGCTCGGCCCTTCCGGGCCGGAGAATCACCGCTTGACCGGAGCGGCAATTCTCTGAGCGGCCTGTCGCAAAACGCGACATGGCATTTTGGGGGGCGTGGGAGAATCGCGTGCGGGTGCGGATATATATTTGAATTACCCCAGATCAATGTAGAGATTATTTTTTTTTAAATTTTTTTTTTTTTATAAATTTAGATTAGCCAATTATTTTTTTTAATTAAGGGGCAATTTAGCGTGGCCAATCCACCTACTCTGCACATTTTTGGGTTGTGGGGGCGAAACCCACGCAGACACGGGGAGAATGTGCAAACTCCACACGGACAGTGACCCAGAGCCGGGATCGAACCTGGGACCTCAGCGCCGTGAGGCGATTGTGCTAACCACTAGGCCACCGTGCTGCCCTGAATGTAGAGATAAAGCCAGATTCTAAGTCCAGGTTTGCTAGCCCCGCACAGCAGGTTGTCCCACAGTAATGGCTTGCCATTGTCCGCCGGTGGCATCTTCCAATCCCACCGAGGTCAACGGCATTGTGCATGGATCGCCAACCTGCCGCCGGAAACCGGGTGTCACCGTCGGTGGGACTGGAAGATCTCGCTGTGGAAGGGCCAGGAAATCCCTCCCCCTTCTGTGCAATAGGCTTACTTACCATGTTTTAAAATATCTCCACCATCACAAAGTGTCTGCACTCATACTTGTCCCAGCTCCAGTTTCCAGGTTTTTCGATTTACTTTGTCTCTGAGTCATCACCCAGGCTCAACCAATCAAGCACAGTGAGCGCAGATCAGTTAGCCAACTCTCATCATCAAAAACAGGTCAATTGAACAATTTAACGCTACAACCATATAGTGGAAGATTGCATTTTGTCTGTCTCATTCAAGAGGCAATCATTGCTGTGGATATGGCATCACATGGATGCCAAGCATTGCAATCAAGCCAAGCTTTACTATCAGTGGCAGCGGAATTCAATACCTTGAATTTGTTTTTTTCTGCACTTGACAGATTTCCCAATATTAAATGAGCATTTAAACCTTACCCAATGCATTACAATCTATCATGAAGCAATGTTAATGATTTTTCTCTCTGACACTGCTGTATGCTCATTTGCATTTTACTGTTATTGCCTCAGTTCTGAATGGACCAACTCTAAGCAGCCGCTTGGCACTGTAACATTTTGGCACAGTCCAAGTCGTCTGTCAACGTTGGGGCTACTAAAGCATGGTTTTCCCTTTCAGCCATTGTTAATCTGTCCAGACATAAGCTGCACCCATTCTGACCCGGAGCTGCACATTTCAAGTTACCTAGGCAAGCGGGGTTGTTCTCCTTATAACAGTGATGGTTAATTTAATAATTTACTTTCATGGGATGTGGGCATTGCTGCCTGGACCAGCATTTGTTCCAACGTCCCTAATTACCCTCAACAGAGGGCATGTCTTGCCACACCATTTCAGAAGGGCAGTTAGGAGCCAGCCACATTGCCATGGGTCTGGAGTCACATGTAGGCCAGACCGGGTAAGGACGGCAGATTTCCTTCCTTAAAGGGCATTGGTGAACCAGATGGGTCTAACTAAATAATCTTTATTGTCACAAGTAGGCTTACATTAACACTGCAATGAAGTTACTGTGTAAAACTCCTCGTCGCCACATTCCGACACCTGCTCGGGTACACAGAGGGAGAATTCAGAATATCCAATTCACCTAACAGCACGTCTTTCGGGACTTGTGGGAGGAAACCGAAGCACCCGGAGGAAACCCACGCAGACACAGGGAGAATGTGCAGACTCCACAAAGTGACCCAAACATTTTTATGACAATCGACAATGGTTTCATGGTCATCATTACAGAGCTGTGGAGATGCCGGCGTTGGACTGGGGTGAGCACAGTAATAAGTCTTACAACACCAGGCTAATGTCCAACAGGTTTGTTTCGAATCACTAGCTTTCGGAGCACTGCTCCTTCCTCAGGTGAATGAAGAGGTGGGTTCCAGAAACATATATATAGATAAAGTCAAAGATGCAATATGATACTTTGGATGCGATTCTTTGCAGGTAATTAAGTCCAGACGGAGCAACTGGAGAGAGGGATAATCACAGGTTAAAGAGGTGTGAAGCCAGGACAGTTGCTAGGATTTTGCAAGCCCAGGCCAGATGGTGGGGGGTGAATGTAATGCGACATGATTCTCAGGTCCCGGTTGAGGCCGTACTCATGTGCAGAACTTGGCTATAAGTGTCTGCTCGGCAATTCTGCATTGTCGTGCGTCCTGAAGGCCGCTTACCCGAAGATCAGAGGCTGAATGCTCTTGATTGCTGAAGCGTTCCTTGACTGGAAGGACTCGGAAAGATGCCCTCGTACGAACGCGATATGGCGCTCGACTCATCGATCAACAGTTCCAGCGCGCCACAGCAAAAAACCGCACTGACCTCCTCAGAAGACAAACACGGGCCACAACCGACAGAGTACCCTTCGTCGTCCAGTACTTCCCCGGAGCGGAGAAACTACAACAACATCTTCGCAGCCTTCAACACATCTTCAATGAAGATGAACATCTTGCCAAGGTCATCCCCACACCCCCACTACTTGCCTTTAAAAAACCGCGCAACCTCAAACAGACCATTGTTTGCAGCAAACTACCCAGCCTTCAGAACAGCGACCATGACACCACACAACCCTGCCATGGCAATCTCTGCAAGACGTGCCAGATCATCGACATGGGTGTCACCATTACACGTGAGAACACCACTCACCAGGTACACGGTACATACTCTTGCGACTTGGCCAACATTGTCTACCTCATACGCTGCAGGAAAGGATGTCCCGAAGCGTGGTACATTGGCGAGACCATGCAGACGCTACGACAACTGATGAACAGACATCATGTGACAATCTTCAGGCAGGAATTTTCCCTTCCAGTCGGGGAACACTTCAGCAGTCACGAGCATTCAGCCTCTGATCTTCGGGTAAGAGTTCTCCAAGACGGCCTTTCGGATGCGTGACAACGCAGAATCGCCAAGCATAAACTTATAGCCAAGTTCCGCACACATGAGTACGGCCTCAACCGGGACCTTGGATTCACTTCGCATTTCATTCACCCCCCACCATCTGGCCTGTGCTTGCAAAATCCTACCAACTGTCCTGGCTTGAGACAATTCACACCTCTTTAACCTGTGATTATCCCTCTCTCCAGTTGCTCCGTCTGGTTCTGTAATGATTTAATTATCTGCAAAGACTCGCATTCAAAGTACTGGCTTGCATCATTGACTTTGTCTATATATATGTTTCTGGAACCATCATTCACCTGAGGAAGGAGCTGTGCTCCGAAAGCTAGTGATTCAAAAACAACGTGTTGGACTTTAACCTGGTGTTGTAAGACTGCTTACTATCATTACCGAGGCTAGACGGCTGGTTTAGCTCAGTGGGATAGACAGCTAGTTTGTAATGCAGCTGCGGGTTCAATTTCTGTACCGACTGAGAATTCTGAATTCTCCCTCTGTGTACCCGAACAGGTGCTGTAATGTGGCGACTAGGGGCTTTTCACAGTAACCTCATTGCAGTGTTAATGTAAGCTTACTTGTAAATAAAAAGATTATTTATTCATTAACTTTCAATTCCAGCTTGATTGCCACTATCTCCCCCGATTATGCAGAAATTTTTCAATAGAAATCATGAAGGATTTTGAAGGAGGGGCTGTTTGCATTGACAGGAGGACCTGTAGCCAGAGGACACCAGGAGAAACAGAGGGGAGATGAAGGGATTTTTTTTTTTCAGCTATGAGTTGATATTGTCTGAGATGCATTTGAAGGGTGGTGGAAGCAGATTCAATAGTAACTTTCCACAGGGAATTGAATATTAAAAAAAAATGTTTTTATTGGAGTTTTCCGTTTATGACAGGCAAATTTAACAAACGAATAGTTAGAACATAGAAAATACAGTGCAGAAGGAGGCCATTCGGCCCATCGAGTCTGCACCAACCCACTTTAAGCCCTCACTATCACCCTATCCCCAGAACTCAATAACCCCTCCAAACCTTTTTAGACACGAAGGGCAATTTATCCTGGCCAGTCCAGCTAACCTGCATGTCTTTAGACTGTGGGAGGAAACCGGAGCACCCGGAGGAAACCCACGCACACACGGGGAGAACATGCGGGCTCCGCACAGACAGTGACCCAGCGGGGAATCGAACCTGGGACCCTGGCGCTGTGAAGCCACAGTGCTAGCCACTTGTGCTACCCTGCTGCCCTATGTTCAATTACATAGTTGCCTCAATCTTAACAGTACGTTATAAATGAATTATACCATTTCACCGTACATACCCGAGGTGTGTTACAAATTTACACTTGTGTTTAAAAAAAATTTACAAAAGAGAAAAGAGACAAGTGATCTATTTTCATTGTTCCAACAATTTCACTTTCTCCCCGCTCTAGTGTGGCTGTTCCCTACACCACCATACAATCTCCTCCCCCCCCCCCCCCCCCCCACCCCGTCGCCTTGTCCCTTTTCTGACTATTCTCCCCCTGCCACCACTCACCGCCCCTAGTTGTTGGTCACGAACATGTCTTCCAAGAGGCCGATGAATTGCTTCCATGTGTAGTGGAACCCTTCCTCTGATCGCCTGATGCCAAATTTTATTCTTTCTAGCTTTAGAGAACTCCGCTAGGTCAGATAGCCAGTCCAAGGCCCTGAGTGGCGCTGCCAATCTCCATCTGAGGTCCAGGAGTCTCTGCCGGGCAATCAGGGAGGAAACCCACGCACACACGGGGAGGATATGCAGACTCCGCACAGACAGTGACCCAAGCTGGAATCGAACCTGGGACCCTGGAGCTGTGAGGCAATTAAGCTATCCACAATGCTACTGTGCTGCCCAAACTGATGGAACACCTCTGTTTTTGAACACTGCGAGTCAGAGAATCAGTGTCACGATGTTCTAGGTCTATCTCCAACCTATGGTGCATTCAAGCAGATTCCCTCGTTGGGAAGTTAGACGCTTTCGCCTCTTATCAAGCAGAAATATCACACCCCAGACAAGACATTTTTTATTCATGCTAAGGTTGTGGGTGGATGACGTGGGTGGGCTGGCATTTATTACCCATCCTTAATTTCCCTTGACAAGGCAGTGGTGAGCTGCCTTCTTGAACCTCTGCAGTCCATGCAGTGTCGGTACACCCATTGTGCTGTTAGAGGGGGTGGGGAGTTCCATGATTTTGACCCAGCGACAGTGAAGGAACGGCCATTATATTTCCGAGTCAGGCTTACAGGGAAACATCCAGGGGGTGGTGTCCCATGTATCTGCTGCCCTTGTCCTTCTAGATGGTAGTAGTCACGGGTTTGGAAGGTGCTGTTGACAAAGCCTTGGTGAGTCCCTGCAGTGCATCTTGTAGATGGTACAGACTGTTGCTGCTGTGCATTAGTGATGGAGGGAGTGAATGTTTGCGAATTGGTGCCAATCAAACGGGCTGGTTTGTTCTGGATGATGTTGAGCTTCTTGAGTGTTGTCGGAGTGCACCCATCCATGTAAGTGGAGAGTATTCCACCACACTCCTTTTTTTAAAATATAAATTTAAAGTACCCAATTCATTTTTTCCAATTAAGGGGGCAATTTAGCATGGCCAATCCACCTACCCTGCACATCTTTGGGTTGTGGGGCCGAAACCCACGCAAACACGGGGAGAATGGGCAAACTCCACACGGACAGTGACCCAGAGCCGGGATCAAACCTGGGACCTCGGCGCCGTGATGCAGCGGTGCTAACCACTGTGCCTCCGTGCTGCCCTCTATCACACTCCTAACTTGTGTCTTGTAGGTGGTGGACAGGCTTTGGGGAGTCAGGAGGTGAATCAGTTGCTGCAGAAGATTTTTCCAGCCCAGGGTGGCAGACTCTGGGGCCTCGCAACTGGCAAAACAGTGTAGAGTTGCCACTGCTTTCCCGCCAGGGGGAACGTTTTGCAGAGGTGGGCCTGGAATGCGGATAGCCACCAGTTGAAGAAAGGCAGACAGACAATCTTTTCAATTAAGACCACTCTCAGGGGCAATTTAGAGGGCCGACCAGTGATTTGATGATGGTGGAGTGGACCCCGTGGGGAGGCTGCCACCTCACTTGGGACCTCGTCACTGAGACTGTCTGGGGTCCATGGAAACCCGAGGCCCCATCCCCCAAAGAGAGGCTGCCAGTGGCAAAGGCCACACTCATCGATGGGCCGCCTAGGCTGTAGCATTCCCGGCGCTGTGATTGGGACTGCAGCATCAAGTGAGCATCAGCACCCTTAATTAAATGGCAAGTGAGAAGGTGGACAATCAAGAGGCAAACGCCAGGAAAGTAACTCTCAGGGCAGCACGATGGCGCAGTGGGTTAGCCCTGTGGCCTCACGGCGCCGAGGTCCCAGGTTCGATCCCGGCTCTGGGTCACTGTCCGTGTGGAGTTTGCACATTCTCCCCGTGTTTGCGTGGGTTTCGCCCCCACAACCCAAAGATGTGCAGGGTAGGTGGATTGGCCACGCTAAATTGCCCCTTAATTGGAAAAAATGAATTGGGTACTCTAAATTTATTTTAAAAAAAGGAAAGTAACTCCCAGTCTCGCTGCTGGAACAGGCAGGCCTGGAACCTCCAAATGCTCCTGACATTGGGGTCCTAAAACCTGTGGTTAAATCCTGCCCAAACACATTGAAAACAACCAGAGAGTAGGAATAGATATGGGCAGGTTGTTTCCACTGGCGGTTGAGAGCAGAATTAGGGGGCATAGCCTCAAAATAAGGGGAAGTAGATTTAGGACTGAGTTTAGGAGGAACTTCTTCACCCAATGGGTTGTGAATCTATGGAATTCCTTGCCCAGTGAAGCAGTTGAGGCTCCTTCATGAAATGTTTTTAAGATAAAGATAGATAGTTTTTTGAAGAATAAAGGGATTAAGGGTTATGGTGTTTGGGCGGGAAAGTGGAGCTGAGTCCAAAAAAGATCAGCCATGATCTCATTAATGGTGGAGCAGGCTCGAGGGGCCAGATGGCCTACTCCTGCTCCTAGTTCTTATGTTCTTATGTAATAAAGAGCAATTTTTGGATTAATGGGCTGTAACAAGTGAGGTACCAGAAGGATCAGTGATTGGGCCATAACTATTTACATTCCATATTGACTTAGATGAGGAGGCTGAGTTTATCATATCAAAACTCGCTGACGAGACAAAGCTAAATGGGAAAGTGAACTATGAGAAGGGGGCAGAGGGACATCGACAGATTAACTGAGGAGGCAAGAGTTTGGTGAGATGGAATATTTACTGAAGAAATGTAGAGTTATCCATTTTGACCAGGAAAATAGTGAAGCAGAATATCTCTTGGGGCAGCACGGTAGCACAGTGATTAGCACAATTGCTTCACAGCTCCAGGGTCCCAGGTTTGATTCCCGGCTTGGGTCACTGTGCGGAGTCTGCATGTTCTCCCCGTGTGTGTGTGGGTTTCCTCCGGGTGCTCCGGTTTCCTCCCACAGTCCAAAGGCGTGCAGGTTAGGTGGATTGACCCTGATAAATTGTCCTTGGTTTCCAAAATTGCCCTTAGTGTTGGGTGCGGCTACAGGCTAATGGGTATAAGGTGGAGATGTGGGCTTGGGTAGGGTGCTCTTTCCAAGAGCGGGTGCACTCGATGGGCCGAATGGCCTCCTCCTGCACTGTAAATTCTATGAAAATTTCTTGAAGATTAGGAAGCATTTCATAGAATCATAGAAATTATAGTGCAGAAGAAGGCCATTCATCCATCAAGTCTGCACCGGCCCTTACAAAGAGCACCCTACTGAAGCCCACATATCTACCCTATCCCCGTAACCCAGTAACCCCCACTTAACATTTTTTGGACACTAAGGACAATTTAGTACGGCCAATCCATCTACCCACACATCTTTGGACTGTGGGAGGAAACGGGAGCACGGGAGAACGTGCAAACTCCACACAGACAGTGACCCAAGCCGGGAATCAAACCTGGGATTCTGGAGCTGTGAAGCAACTGTGCTAACCACGATGCTACCGTGCTGCCCATGGAAGGAGGCCATTCAGCCCATTGAGTCTGCACCAGTCCTTAACCCCACCCTATCCCTGTAACCCAGTAACCCCACCTAACCTTTTTGGACACTAAGGGCAATTTATCATGGCCAACCCGCCTAACCTGCACATCTTTGGACTGTGGGAGGAAGCCGGAGCACCCGGAGGGAACCCAAGCAGACATGGGGAGAACGTGCAAACTCTGCACACTTAAAGAAGGGTATACTTGCTATAGTGACCCAGAAGCCCCGGGAAAGAACGTTCATTTTAGTTTATTATAAACTTGACAATTAAGGCCGCTACCACAACATACAACGATAGGGTCCCAATGGGGTACTAGCGAAGCCCTGGTCCCCGTATTTAAAGGACTAAGTAACAAACCCCAGCTGGGCAGACCTCCGCCCACTAACGGGGAAGCTTGTATTCTATGAGCCCCACAGGGAGTGTAAGGTTCATTAGATAATAAAATAATCTTTATTAGTGTCACATGTAGGCTTACATTAACACTGCAATGAAGTTACTGTGAAAAGCCCCCAGTCGCCACACTCCGGCGCCTGCTCGGGTACACGGAGGGAGAATTCAGAATGTCCAATTTACCTAACAAGCCCGTCTTTCGGGGACTTGCGGGAGGAAACCGGAGCACCCGGAGGAAACCCTCTCAGACACGGGGAGAACATGCAGACTCCGCACAGACAGTGACCCAAGCCGGGAATTGAACTCAGGAACCTGGCGCTGTGAAGCAACCATGCTAACCACTGTGCTACCATGTCGATTGACACCTTGGGTGAAGGGGTTGTGCTGGAAGACAGATTGAGAGATTCCCTAGATTTAAAGAAAATAGAGGTGATCGCATCAGTTCCCTGGAAGAGTCCTATTGATCTCTTGTTGAGTTTTTCCAGCGCTTTCTGTTTTTAATTTTAACGCTCAGCACCTGAGTTTCTTTCAGCTGTTGGACATAGTTACTGTGGTCATAGGGCGTGACCTGTAGGCCTCGTCGCACCCAGCTCGGGACGTGTTAATGTAAGCCTACTTGTGACACTACTAAAGATTATTATTATTATTATTGGGAGTAAGACCATGGAGAGATTGATACTAGGAAAGATGCACACAGACTTTGGAAGATACCCTCTACTCAGCTGTAAGGAGATATTTCCTGCTTCAGTCTCTCAGGGTTCTCTGAGAGCACCACAGCAGAAAATCGTCCCTGTAGCCTTTTGCATCTCTGCGTCTGTCCCCATTGCAAACTTCAGCACAGTTCCCAGAGGTACGGTGTGTCATGGCTGATCTTCCAGCTGAACTGCCCCCCCCCCCCCCCCCCCAGCCCACCACCACCACCACCCCCCAGAGCCAGGAGCTGAAATGTGCTGTCCGTTTTTTGTCCAGTGAATGATCATGAAAAATTCAATGTAAACTTGTTTAAAAGTGTTTGATCTGCTTTAACAACTCCTGGCTCGCTCAGCTTTTCTGCTGGCAGTACCCGTTGTGAAGTTAACGGGGCACCGATTGTACTGAGCCCACCCTGCCAACCTCTAAAATGTGAGTTTTAGCTGGCTCAGCACATACATCGCCCCAGTCTGAGGGTCGTTAAACAAAAGGCATTAACGCAAGTTTAGAATGGCCGTTTTAAAGCTTCTCAGCTCAGCATTAAACCTGCCCACGATTTTGTTTTGTGCAGACCAACTAAATTTAGGTTTAGTTTTAAATTTATTGTCACGTGTACCGAGGTACAGTGAAGAATATTGTTTTGTGTAAAGTCCAGACAGAAAATGAAGTGTTAGATAGCCAGACACATGCAGTACAGGGAGTGGGTGGTTAGTCTCCTCAGTGGCCAGGGCACCCGGCCATGGCGGCCGGTATGGGTGCCGGAATGTGGTGCAGGGTGGGGTTCGGTCGCCCGCTGGGCGGGGATCAGCTTCGGGGTGTGCAGGATAGGCGTTGGGGTCAAGGGGCACCCTGGCCGCCCTGAGGAGGCGGTGCCGTTTTGTTTGGCACTGCTGGCCGGTCTGGATGGTGTGGCTCACAGCGCTCACTGCCACCTGCGCCCAAAGCACGGTGAACGGCGACGCCTGGCAGCGTCCTTCCCGGGCTAGGATACAGGGTGGCCCGCCTTTTCTCCACGGCATCCAGGAGGGTCTCCAACTGGGTATCCGTGAAACGTGGGGCCGCGCAGCGTGCTGCCATCTTGCTGGCTGGGTTGGTGTGTGTGTGGGGAGTCTGTATATGCGGCTGCAGCTTGTCAGCCTCCTGAGTGTCAATCATGGACCTGGCGAATCCGGTACCGTTTCTCATTGGAATCGATCGTGTTCCACATGGCGCCGGTACGAGTCCCTTGACAGTCGCTGAACCGGTCCGGGTGCGGCACCAATTTTGCTGTCATGGAACTCCATAAATCCTGACTCGACATCAACACTTAGCCTCAGGAACGGAGAAACCCGCCGGGGGTGCTTTCTGTGGTGCATCTGTAAAAATTGTTAAGAGTCAGTGCGGACATGCTAAAATTCCTTAGTTTCCTGAGGAAGTATAGGCGCTGTTTTTCTTTCTTGGTGGTAGCGTCGACGTGGGTGGACCAGGACAGACTGTTGGTGAGGTGCACAGCTAGGAATTTGAAGCTGTCAACCACCTCCACCTCAGCACCATTGGTGCAGACAGCTAACAGATGTTAGGCCAGATGACAAGCAAACCTGCATCGATATAACATATTTCCCAATCACAGATCTCCCAAGAGCACTTTGCAACTAAATAATTAAACTTTTTGAAGTCTCGTCAGAACGGTAATGTTGGAAATCGGTGTTGGTATTTTAACTGTGGTGTAAACTGTTTGGGTGGAATTTTGAGATGGCGTTAGCCGTCAGCGAGAATGACGACAGGGGCAAAAGATATGGTGAGAATTGGGAAAAGCGTTTCTCAGGGCGCCATCACCCTCCAGGCTGCCGGTCACAGAGGGGCAACTGAAAGAACACGGAGTATCCAGATCATTTCAACCGGGGGAGGGGGGGGGGGGGGGGGGGGGGGGGGGGGGTCAGTATCGACATATCGGGGGTTGGGTTCGCTCGCAGACCTTAGCGGCCTTTCATTGCTCTCAGCTATTAAATTTAAAGGAGTTTGGTGGCTGGTTTGCAGGCACCCTTATCTCCGTGCTGGGCTGGTGGTGATATCACCGCTGAGGGGTTAGCCTTCCAGAGTGGCAACTGGAAAGTGGGTGGGAGGAGGTGAGAGCACAGGGTCAACATTGGGGGCGACTGGGAAGATCATGAGCAGAGCGGGGTCCCGTGAGATGCCAGGCGACATGGGCAGAGTGGGGGGGGGGGGACTCTGAGAAGGGGTGTTTTGCAGCTTCATGAGGCCTGGAGACCCGAACACAGTGGGGAGGACATCCGCAATGAGAATGAGCCCTCACACTCAGGCAGCCAGGGGGCGTGTGATGCCTGGAAGTATGGAGGCCAGGCTGTCAGGGATCAGTGTCTGGGTGGCTGGCTTTTCAAGTTAGATGGCTCGCTTAAACTGAAGCCCTTGAGAGCTGGGCAAAATGAGGGCGCCCTCTAAGAATGAAGTTGAAATGCTGATTTCAGTCTTCACACACATCAGGTGTGCCTGACTAGCAACGAGGGGGAGCCAGTTGCCCCATCAGGTCCCTGACCCTTCCTTGATGAGGCAATTCAGTCAACATTGCAATACTTGAGCGTGCCACCCAATTATTCAATAGCTCAGTTGGGAGAGTGTTATACTGAAGATCTAAAAGTCTCTGGTTCAATCCTAGGTCTTGGCACAAAGCTGCATGTGGATTTTCCCTGCCATCAGCTAAGTAGTTGGAAGCATTGAGCAGTGCCCTATAGAGGAATGGGGAGGCTGGGCCCTTTGCACTTCCGTGGGCAGAGCTGCAGATGGTGCTTCATTCACTTGAATCCTTTACAGATCCTGAGGAGTGTTTGTTGGCAGCTCTAGCTCCTTTTCCTCTCTGTTTTTTTTTTTCGGAGGCTTTAATGATAATCTGAAAGTGTTGTTGCCGGTTCTTTCTCTACACATGCCTGGCATGACGTTGGTTCCGTACTGGGGTGCGGTATATATGTAACACCCCTTTCGAACTGGGCTTCTCACGTATTTTCCTTGTTTGAGCATAAAGAATCTGTGGTTGGTTCCTGCATGGGTGCAGACGGGGTTGGCATCCTTGGAGATGAGTCTGTGGTGCATCATTGGCGCCTCTGGTACTGCAGGAGTTGAGGGAGATATACGTTGGTGCGCGTCCGAACATGCCGGGGAAGATTTATCCTAAAATCTAGTGGTAATTGCGAGCAGACGGGTGGTGGGAGGGAGGGTGCAGCGTTTCACTGTGTTTTCATTGCTGCATCGTGTTCCTCCATTGGTCTCTGCTGGGGCCTATAGAGCATCTAGCTGTGTCTAATGATTAAGCCAGGTGCAGTATTGTTCTCCTGTTCCCCTCTGTATTCATGTGTTAAGCCGTTTTTCTCCTGGCTTACTGCGATGTATTTATTTTGTAATTTTGTTGCGCTGTTTACAGAAACCTAAAATCCAAATAAATATGCTTTAAAGAAAAATTACAGGGTGCGTTTTTCTGTCGCCAGCTCCGATGTGCTCACCTCTAGTCTCCCCACCCCACAAACGGCTAACATGTCATCCTAAAACATTCCTAGTCCTCATTTGCCCCCCCCCCGAGGACGCAATCCTTCGCATGAAGACAGCGTTCAGATGTAGGCTGACGATGCCCAGCTGGGCCTCCCTGATCGCCAATCCCGCAGCTTTCGCTGCACTGTCACACTTCCAGCCTCCCCGAACAGGCGGCAGAATGTGGCGACTAGGGGTTTTTCACAGTAACTTCATTTGAAGCCTACTCGTGACAATAAGCGATTTTCATTCCATTCAGTTACGAATGAGCTGGGATGTCTCACAGCAACAATGTCTGAGACCGTCCCCTCTGGGCCCGGCCGGAGCCCACCGTCCCTCCCCCCCCCCCCCCCCTTAGCCCGGCATTATCATTGCCTCGGTGTCCTGCTCGACCCTGAATTGAGCTTCAGACTCCGAACCAACGTGGCCTGTCCACCTCCAGTTGCAGATAATCCCCCTGCCCCCAAGTTGCCTCATCTTCTCATTCCAATCGTGCTGTTGAAAACCAAGGATTTATTTCAAACAGTGCGCAAATTATTCTCACTGAGGCATAAGATCATCAGAATTATGAGTGGGATTAGGCCATTTGGCCCATTGAGCCTAGTCCACTATTCAATAAGATCATGGCTGATCTTCTACACACTACTTTTTCACACTATTCCCATATCCTTTGATAACCTGTGGCATGGGATAGTGATACCGCGATTAAATACTTTTCCATGACCACTACCAAGCTTTGACCAGTTACAGATGTCATCTTTTTTTTTTAATAGTCTTTATTATTGTCACAAGTAGGCTTACATTAACACTGCAATGAAGTTACTGTGAAAATCCCCTTGTCGCCACCTTCCGGCGCCTGTTCAGGTACACGGAGGGAGAATTCAGAATGTCCGAACAAGCACGTCTTTCGGGACTTGTGGGAAGAAACCGGAGAACCCGGAGGAAATCCACACAAACACCGGGAGAACGTGCAGACTCCGCGCAGACAGTAACCCAAGCGAGAATCGAACCTCGGACCCCGATACTGTGAAGCAATAGTGATAGCCACTGTGCTACCGTTCGATAGCAAATAAGGTTGGCTCCACTCTGGCTCAAGCCCGACCACAGAAGATGTAATGACGCACTTTCAGAGACTTCATTAATGAAGAGCAAAAGATTTACTTACAAGGACCTACAAGGGCAGCAGTACGTCTGCCGCTAGTTTTGGAATGCCTCCGCTAAGAGAACTCCTCCCCTGGGGGGAATCCCAACTCTAAGTCCCGATTGGTCACCCAGGCCAGGTGACCCTTACTCTGCTGTGTTGCCCTTAAAGAGACAATCACCATGGAGGAGCAACCATTGCATTACAAAACGACCGTTCAACTTCCATGCAAAAGCTTATCCATGTGGCCTCCTTCAGCAAAATTGCTTAAGTTGAAAGACAGTCTCACACCATGTCAGGACGCCTACTGGAAAATGGTTACCGCTGACAAACCTACAGCTGACAGAGAGAGGCAACTTACAGCCCAGCAGTCAAGGGCCCCGAGAAGGAGGGCGGCATGGTAGCACAGTGGCTGGCACTGTTGCTTCACAGCTCCAGGGTCCCAGGTTCGATTCCCTGCTTGGTTCACTGTCTGTGTGGATTCTACAAGTTCTCCCTGTGTCTACGTGGATTTCCTCCGGGTGCTCCGGTTTCCTCCCACAAGTCCTGAAAGACGTGCTGTTAGGTAATTTGGACATTCTGAATTAACCCTCAACGTACCTGAACAGGCGCCGGAATGTAGCGACTAGGGGATTTTCACAGTAACTTCATTGCAGTGTTAATGTAAGCCTACTTGTGACAATAAAGATTATTACAAACATGCACCAAATAATGATACTGAACGACTTCATCTAGCAAGAGTGGCAAGTTGAGAACAAATTAAAAAGAAGAAAGACTTCATTCTGCTATATGCATACAGCAATGTCCCAAAAATCTTCACAGCTAGTGAAGTAATTTTTAGATTGTAGTCACCGTTGGGATGTATAAAATGCAGCATTCACTGTGCACAGTAAGATCCCACAAAGTGCAATGAGATAATGACCAGATAGCCTGTTTTTAGCAATATTGATTCAGGAATAAATATTGGCCAGGACACCCAGTGAAACGGTCCCACTCTACTTAAGAAACATGTTTATATCTGCGTGGGAGGGCAGGTGGAACCTCTCCATGTCATCCCATCTGAAAATTGGCACCATCAATCATGCAGCACTCCCTCAGTACCGCACTGGAATGTCCTGGAGCTCAAACCGACAACCTTTGGACATGGTGGCACAGTGGTTAGCACTGCTGCCTCACAGCGCCAGGGACCCGGATTCGATTCTGGCCTAGGTGACTGTCTGTGTGGAGTTTGCACGTTCTCCCACTGTGTGCGTGGGTTTCCTCCGGGTGCTCCGGTTTCCTCCCATAGTCCAAAGATGAGCGGGTTGGGTGGGGTTACAGGGTTACAGCGGGGGGAGTGGACCTAGGTAGGGTGCTCTTTTGGAGGGTCGGTGCAGACCTGATGGGCCAAATGGCCTCCTGTACTGTAGGAATTCTGTGAAATACAAATAGGGCATCACTGGGCCCAATCTCCACGGTGCAGAAAATGGCAGCTTGGCACTGCTAGATGATAATGCCACCTGGACACCTTGGTAGTGCCAGGCTGGCACCCAGGTGGCACTGCCAGGGTCCCACCCTGCCCAGAGAGCAAGCTCCTGGGGCCTCCAATCCTCTGGGAAACCCCCACAAGTGCCGTTCCATCTGTTCGTGAAGACCAGCACTGAATGGCCCTCGCCCGAGACCTCCAAAGCAAAGAGCATAGATCCCAATGTCTTGGTTACCTCATGGAACTGCACATTTGAGTGAGGTTAACTGTCTCTGGGCCACTATCCGTGTGGAGTTTGCACATTCTCCCCCAGTTAGCGTGGG
Source organism: Scyliorhinus canicula (assembly GCF_902713615.1). Lineage (NCBI taxonomy): Eukaryota > Metazoa > Chordata > Chondrichthyes > Carcharhiniformes > Scyliorhinidae > Scyliorhinus > Scyliorhinus canicula. Next base: position 16,372,400 of record NC_052146.1, read on the forward strand.
TTTCACCCACACAACCCAAAACGATGTGCAGGCTAGGTGGATTGGCCACGCTCAACTGCCCTTTAATTGGAAAAAATGAATTGGGTACTCTTAATTTATAAGAAAAAAAGAAAATCCATATCAGAACAGTGGGAGTCATTCAAACAGGAAATAGAGAGAGTACAAAGCCAACATGTTCCCGTAAAGGTTAAGGGTGCCATGAAAGGTAAAGGGACCATTAGAGACCAAAGTGGCAACCTGTGCATGGAGCTGAAAGACATAACTGAAATAGTAAATGAGTATTTTGCATCTGTGTTCACTGTGGAGAAGGACCATGTGGGTGTAGAAAGCAGGGAGACGGACTGTGATATAATTGAGTTTAGCATTGAGAGAGAGGAGAAGTTAGCGATTCCAATGGGCTTAAAAGTGGATAAATCCCTAAGCCTAGCTGAGATATATCTGAGGTTGTTGTGTGAGGCAAGGGGGGAGATTGCAGGGGCTCTGATGCTAATTTTCAAATCATCTCTAGCCACAGGAGAGGTGCCAGAGGACTGGAGGATAGCTTTTATTATTTTTTAAAAATAAATTCATTGTGCCCCATTCTTCTTTTTTCCAATTAAAGGGCAATTTAGCGTGGCCAATCCCACCTACCCTAGGGTGTGGGGGCGAAACCCACACAAAAACGGGGAGAATGTGCAAACTCCACACGGACAGTGACCCAGAGCCGGGATCGAACCTGGGACCTCGACGCCATGAGGCAGCAGGGCTAACCCACTGCGCCACCCTGCTGCCCTCACTGCTCCCATTTCTTATGTTCTCACATTCTAACTGTCATGGTAGAGTGCAGAGTTTAGTAGCATGGTGTGGTGAATGTATTCACCAGATAGGTGATATGCCTTTAAGGTTTGGTGTGACATGCCTTTAAGGCTTGGGTTGGAACCCCGGTGGGCTCCGCCTCTGGCTCCGCCTCCCCGGGGCTGTATATCATGTTGCGTCCAGTGGGTGGCGCTCAGTTTGTACTGAGGTCTCTGGCTAGCCACGTTCTTTGCGTATTAAAGCCTTCATTCACTTGATCTCACTCTCGTGTCGTAATTCACATGGTAGCAGGGTAGCATGGTGGTTAGCATAAATGCTTCACAGCTCCAGGATCCCAGGTTCGATTCCCGGCTGGGTCACTGTCTGTGTGGAGTCTGCACGTCCTCCCCCTGTGTGCGTGGGTTTCCTCCGGGTGCTCCGGTTTCCTCCCACAGTCCAAAGATGTGCGGGTTAGGTGGATTGGCCATGCTAAATTGCCCGTAGTGTCCTACAAAAAGTAAGATTAAGGGGGGGGTTGTTGGGTTACGGGTATAGGGTGGATACGTGGGTTTGAGTAGGGTGATCATGGCTCAGCACAACATTGAGGGCCGAAGGGCCTGTTCTGTGCTGTACTGTTCTATGTTCTATCACATGGTAATAGATGTATTTTGTCAATGGCACATAACGATCCAAAGTGTCTTTCAACTCAATTATTTAAACAAAGGACATCTTTCCAACGTGTTTTTCCTTGATCCTATTACATCTTTGAGACCACCGCACATTCTGTCTGTGTCTTTGCACCAGTGTTGGGGGCAGGGATAAACATCGCTGATGTACAAGACTGTAAACCGAAGTCTCCTTTAGCGGAACTAAATAACAAAACAATAAATATACATATCAGTGGATTGTCACTATATGCTCATTAGCATTTTAATAGCACTCTGCAAGCATTCAAGGTTTCCTCAGGTTTAGCTTCTGGAGATTTATGCCCTACAAGTCACTTAGCTTTTTGTGGTAATTTGCAATCTGATGTTTTTATCTATAAAAGAGGAAGAATTCAACTGGCAAAGTGTCTTCCTTCCAGCAAAGATTTACAGATAATTAACGAAGAGATCGCCCAACTCATCCACAATTTGAGGACAACATTCTCATCTATATTTTAAAATGTGCACCCATGTATCTTCTTGCTTCTGTTCATTTTGAGTCAGAGATTATTGTGGTGATATGATCTGCATACTCGTCTGCCATTGGGCCAGAACGTCGGCTTACCATTGGCCCTGGTCGGTCATGTGCCTCTCGACCGATTGGCCGAGAGGCTGAGTTAACCACGCCTCTATTAACGAGGTATAAATGGTCAGACGCCTGACGATCGTCCTTTCCATTGTAGACGATCGCAGAGCTGTGTTCTAGTCAATTAAAGCCAGACTTTGGTAAATCACTCGCCTCGCGTACAATTGATGGTACATCAATTATTTGAAAGGTTTACGCCAAATCAGGGCCTAAAGCTGTCACCGAATCCTCAACAAATCGGGCATCAGCTCATACCTTTGGCACTTTGCCGAGTCCTCACTCCTCGGTTTGGAGGGTCTGAAACTCTTGTCACGTCCAATTTCTCAATCAAAGTGAAGGATGATAAGTGAAATGATGAAAGGGTTTAATAGGACAGGTCTGCAGAAAATGTTTCTTGTGGGGGAGGCCACAATTAGGGGCCACAAATATCGGACAGTCACTCAATTCCATAGAATTTACAGTGCAGAAGAAGGTCATTCGGCCCATCGAATCTGCACCGGCCCTTGGAAAGAGCACCCTGCTTAAGCCCACACCTCCAGCCTATCCCCGTAACCCAGCAATCCTACCTAACCTTTCTGGACACTAAGGGGCAATTTAGCACGGCCAATCCACCTAACCTGCACATCTTTCACGACTTGTGGGCAGAAACCGGAGCACCCGGAGGAAACCCACGCAGACACGGAGAGAACGTGCAGACTCCGCACAGACAGTGACCCAAGCCGGAAGCGGACCTGGGACCCTGGCGCTGTGAAGTAACAGTGCTACCCCTGTGCTACCGTGCCACCAAGTATATCCAGAAGGGATTCCGGTGAAACTTCTTTATCCAGAGAGCGGCCAGGACTTGGAACCTACTCCACAGGGGATGAGCATAGATGTACTTAACAGGAAACTAGATCAGTACAGGGAGAGAAAGGATTGGAATGATGGAGTTAAATGAAGGATGGGAGTGGGGAGAGAGTTTGGTGTGGGGCAAACACTAGCATGGACTCTGATGGGCTAAAGACCGGTTTCTGTGCTGGTCTGTGACTTGATATCGTGGCCAGCTGTAGAATTAGAGGAGAATGCTGTATGGTAGAAAGTACTGCCCTTCGGATGTGCATCAACTAAGGATCCAGGCTATTCATTCTGTTGATACAAGTGGATGTTGAAGACCTTGATACAAAAGTCTGAGAACACGCACGAACAGATTCAAAAGCAGCTTCTTCCTCGCTGTTACCAGACTCCTAAACGACCCTCTTATGGACTGACCTGATTAATACTACACTCCTGCATGCTTCACTCGATGCCAGTGTCTATGTATTTATATTGTGTACCTTGTGTTGTCCTATTATGTATTTTCTTTTCATGTACTAAATTACCTGTTTGAACTGTACACAGAACAATACTTTTCACTGTACCTCGGTACACGTGACAATAAACAAATACAATCCAATACAATCCAACCCCTCTAAGGGCCATGCCAACATTCCTTCTTTAACCAGCGCTTGAGGAGATACAAGATGCTGGACAAATGCCAGTCCGTTTTTTTTTTAAAGCTCTCTTTATTTTACTTTAATAATGTGGCTACTTCCTCAATCTCAGAAAAGAGATTCACTGATGTGTCAGTTTCCACGATATCTGTGCCAACAGCCTTTGCGAGTTGAAATTGCGAATATTATGCCACTTCACGCTGAGATGTGAGTATTTGTATGCTGTGGCCGCGTACGCGCTCAAAACTGAATTGACTGCCCAAAGCCATTTCCCCTGAGGTTTGGACAGCTGGAGAGACAGGACTGGAAGAGGCACTCACCTTATCAGCATGGTAGCACAGTGGGTAGCACTGTTGCTTCACAGCTTCAGGATCCCAGGTTCGATTTGCGGTTTGGGTTACAGTCTGTGCGGAGTCTGCATGTTCTCCCTGTGTCTGCGTGGGTTTCCTCCGGGTGCTCCAGTTTCCTGCCAGAAGTCCCGAAAGACGTGTTGTTAGATGAATTGGTTATTCTGAATTCTTCCTCTGTGTACTGTCATGTGAGCGTACCTTTAAGAAATGGGTGTTTATAAATGGGTGTGTATATAAATATCTGTAATGAGAGTACCTTTAAGAAATGGGTGTTTATTACTGCAGTAATGTCAAAGGGTGGGTGGAGCTGGGCTGTCTGTCAGCTTTTTACTTTTGCTTTAGGCTTTTTACTGCAGGGTGGGTTTCAGTTTAGGTTTGGAGAAGCTGCAATCACAGTAGGCTGTGTGTAAATCTCTGCCAGCTTATGAATGTCCATTTGCTGATTTCAACATGGTAACTGTTCTCAGTAGTGAAGTTAAACCTGAGGTGCTTCTGTTAAAGGTTTTGTTTTTAACTCCTGTGGATGTTAAAAGGAAAGCTTAAAGGATTACTTAGTGTTGTATTCTTTGGGGATTGTATGTGAAGTAATGGTTGCTAAGATTTTCACTGTATGTTTTAAGAAGGTTAACTTGAGTTCATAGAATAAACATTGTTTTGTTTTAAAAAATACTTTTCCATTTCTGCTGTACCACGTCTGTAGAGTAGGCCGTGTGCGCCCCATACCACAATCTATTAAAAGTTGTGGGTCAGATGAACTCCATTATACACTTTGGGGTTCTCTAAACCCTGGCCCATAACAGTACCCGAACAGGCGCAGGAGTGTGGTGACTAGGGCATTTTCACAGTAACATCATTGTAGTGTTAATGTAAGCCGACTAGTGACACTAATAAAAATTGTTATTATCAATCTTGACTGGACTCAACCCCGGGATGCTGAGGTGAAATAGCAGGGCGCCAAACCACTGTGCCACACCAGCATTGATATATATATAATACAGTCGCTTATTGTCACAAGTAGGCTTCAGTGAAGTTACTGTGAAAAGCCCCTCGTCGCCACATTCAGGTGCCTGTTCGGGGAAGCCGGTACGGGAATTGAACCTGCACTGCTGGCCTTGTTCTGCATTACCCCCTGTGCTAAACCAGCCCCAGCTCATGAAACCACGGTTAAATTGTTAATGAAGTGCTGGGGCAGCAACCGATTTGCCCTGTGCCAAAGAAGACAGCTCACCTCCAGTGTACCCCTGGTCCCGCAGACTGCCAGCCGTAATAACGGAGCTGGATTTCATTGAGGAGCCAGTCCAAGAGCACCAGTCACCCAGCGCAAGTGGCGGTCAAAGCAGCATTTTGTGTTTGTGAACAGTGCGGCGGGATCACAGTTGGCTCGAGGAAACAAATCTCGATTAATCTAAGTCCGGAACCTCACCACTGATTGGTGTTTAGCGGTGGCCACTGAGGCAAATAAAATCGAGGAGGTTATGAACTGTGAAAAAGTCAAAAATAAAAGTTGAAGAAAGCAGCAGAATGGGGGGGGGGGGGGGGGGGGGGGGGGGGGTGGAATCCTGAACCTAATCTTGTAAAGGCAGCCAACAGTGCTGGTAGCACATTACATCAGAGATGCAGTGTGCCCAGGAAACAAGCCCCCAGATGCTATTTGACTGCTTGAAGCATTTGCAATAACACTTCAATTTCTTTTCCATTTCAATCCAGAAACATTCCAGCTCAGTTGATTTCCCCTGATGCTGACAAACCAGTTGATAAGATTGAGGAGGTGGAACAGTTTGCAAGTCTTTAACACCAGTAATTTCAGAAGATGAACACAGTTACACTTCACAAGCTCCCGGAACATCGCTGGCTGATCGCTCCATTCATTCCACCCCCACAAAGTCCTGCGCCAGATCCTGCCACTCTCTGGCCTCTCGCTAATTCTTTGTCCTTCAGTGTGAAAGATTGGAGGAATCCAGCTGGGCTTGTCCGAGATACACAACGAAAATCTGTCCCCGAGTAGTCATCATCTGAGGAAACAGCAGTGCTCCGAAAGCTAGTGATTTGAAACAAACCTGTTGGTCTTTCACCTGGTGTTGTAAGACTTCTTACTGTGCTCACCCCAGTCCAATGCCGGCATCTCCACATCATTGCTCTCAAATGTACACGTCGGCTCAGGCGTAAGGATAGGTTTGCTGCCTTGTAAAGGGCCTCGATATGAACTCAGAATCCTTTATCCGACACTTTCAACGCAGTCAAACATTCTAAGACTCTTCACAAGAATGGAATCAGGCAAAAACTAAACGTTCAGCCAAGTATGGCATTAACTTTTTAAAAAGTGGGGGAAGCAAGGTGCAACTTCATCCTGCGGAGCTCACATAATGTTGAGGAAATCCAGAGTCCAAGGTTTCTAAAGACTAACCTCACAGGTTGAAGGTCATTTGAAGAGTAAGATTTTGAAGATGAAAGATTATGGCTGGCATGGTTCCCTTTTTTGAATTTTTTAAAGACTTCATAAAATTTGGTGGTGCTTGTGTTTAATTGTAATCATTTGGCCGCAAGGTCCCTTTACGGAGACTAATCCCCGGTCTGGTAATGCGTGAGATAAATGAAGCATATTCTTAGATCTGTTTCCTGTAGCTTGATTTTCCTGAACAAGTCACTAGCCCAAAGATAAAGCTTGAGGAGCAGCACTCCACATAAAGCATGGCCGACTAGGGGACACGCTCACTCTTATGGCCGTCCCACGTATGTTGACAATCAGCCTCCTTGGCAACATTAATAATGATATAAATAATAATAATCTTTATTAGTGTCACAAGTTGACTTACATTAACATTGCAATGAAATAACTGTGAAAAGCCCCTAGTCGCCACATTCCGGCGCCTGTTCGGGTACACGGAGGGAGAATTCAGAATGTCCAATTGACCGAACAAGCACGTCTTTCGGGGAGGAAACCGAACCACCCGGAGGAAACCCGCGCAGACATGGAGAGAACGTGCAGACTCGGAATTGAACCCTGGTCCGTGGCGCTGTGAGGCAACAGCGTTAACCGCTGTGCTACCATGAACATATATCCTGTGACCGTCACGTCCTGGCTTCCCAGCCTTTTGGCTAAGATCAAGCGTAGGATCAAGCCCGAGGTCAGGTGTAATGCCCGCTCTTGCCAGCTTCGATATGGTGTGTTTCTAACCTGCACATCTTTGGGTTGTGGGGGTGAAACCCACGCAGACACGGGGAGAATGTGCAAACTCCACACGGACAGTGACCCAGGGTCGGGATTCAAACCCGGGTCCTCAGCCCCAGTGCTAAACACTGCGTCATCGTGCTGCCCCAATTCAATTTGAATTTGTATTGGTTTCTTGAGCAAGGACGTAGATGGATTAAGGGATTGCCCCGTCCCCTCTGAAGCCTCTGGGAGGATGTTCAAGAGATGCTGAATCCTTTCCTACTGGCCCCACATGCAAGTGGGGTAACCAAAGAATCACTTTGGAGGATATGGTCCTGGTGTAGAGAGGCGTGACCTCTTCCCGAAAGCAACTGTACCAGCAGGCGCCAGTAACTTCACAACAATATTTGAAGGCCTGTTTAACCCTGAAACTTGATGGTTCTTCTTGACCACCCCTGACACAGCAAGCCCTGCATTATTTAGCCCTGCATGAAAAAGGTCCTGTCTAGGTGGTCAGGAGCCCAAATGTTCTGATTGGTTCTCAACCGGCAAGAATGCATGAAAAATGTCGGGAGCCTTGGATGACAAGGGATATTGTGAACTTCGTCAAAAAGGAAAAGGAGACTTTTGTATAGTCTAGAAGGGTGGGGGCAGTCGAAACCCTTGAAGAATATAAAGAAAGTAGGAAGGTACTGAAGCGGGAAATTAGGATGGCTAGGAGGGGTCATGAAAAGTCCTTGGCAAGTAGGATTAAGGTGAATCCCAAAGGTTTTTATTTGTATGTAAGAAGCAAGAGGGTGGACAGGGAAAGGATTGGACCACTTAAGGAAAGTGGGGGGAATCTATGTGTTGAGCCAGAGGAAATGGGAGAGGTACTAAATGAGTACTTTGCATCAGTGTTCACCAAAGAAAAGGACTTTGTGGAAAATGATTCTTGGGTAGGGTGTGTGGACAGTCTGGGTCATGTTGACATTGAAAAGACGGGGTTATTGGGTGTTTTAAAATATATTAAGGTAGATAAGTCTCCTGGGACGGATGGGATTTACCCCAGAATACTGAAGGAAGCAAGAGAAGAAATTGTTGGGGCCTTGACTGACATCTTTGTATCCTCATTGGCCGAAGGTGAGATCTCAGAGGGCTAGAGAATAGTTAATGTGGTACCGCTGTGTAAGAAAGGTAGCAGGATCGCTTAGAACATAGAACATAGAACGATACAGCGCAGTACAGGCCCTTCGGCCCTCGATGTTGCACCGACATGGAAAAAAAAACTAAAGGCCATCTAACCTACACTATGCCCTTATCATCCATATGCTTATCCAATAAATTTTTAAATGCCCTCAATGTTGGCGAGTTCACTACTGTTGCAGGTAGGGCATTCCACGGCCTCACCACTCTTTGCGTAAAAAACCCACCTCTGACCTCTGTCCTATATCTATTACCCCTCAATTTAAGGCTATGTCCCCTCGTGCTAGCCACCTCCATCCGCGGGAGAAGGCTCTCGCTGTCCACCCTATCTAACCCTCTGATCATTTTGTATGCCTCTATTAAGTCACCTCTTAACCTTCTTCTCTCTAACGAAAACAACCTCAAGTCCATCAGCCTTTCCTCATAAGATTTTCCCTCCATACCAGGCAACATCCTGGTAAATCTCCTCTGCACCCGTTCCAAAGCTTCCACGTCCTTCCTATAATGAGGCGACCAGAACTGTACGCAATACTCCAAATGCGGCCGTACCAGAGTTTGGTACAGCTGCATCATGACCTCATGGCTCCGGAACTCAATCCCTCTACCAATAAAGGCCAACACACCATAGGCCTTCTTCACAACCCTATCAACCTGGGTGGCAACTTTCAGGGATCTATGTACATGGACACCGAGATCCCTCTGCTCATCCACACTACCAAGAATTTTACCATTAGCCAAATATTCCGCATTCCTGTTATTCTTTCCAAAGTGAATCACCTCACACTTCTCCACATTAAACTCCATTTGCCACCTCTCAGCCCAGCTCTGCAGCTTATCTATGTCCCTCTGTAACCTGCAACATCCTTCCGCACTGTCTACAACTCCACCGACTTTAGTGTCGTCTGCAAATTTACTCACCCATCCTTCTGCGCCCTCCTCTAGGTCATTTATAAAAATGACAAACAGCAACGGCCCCAGAACAGATCCTTGTGGTACGCCACTCGTAACTGAACTCCATTCTGAACATTTCCCATCAACTACCACTCTCTGTCTTCTTTCAACTAGCCAATTTCTGATCCACATCTCTAAATCACCCTCAATCCCCAGCCTCCGTATTTTCTGCAATAGACGACCGTGGGGAACCTTATCAAACGCTTTACTGAAATCCATATACACCACATCAACTGCTCTAACCCTCGTCTACCTGTTCAGTCACCTTCTCAAAGAACTCGATAAGGTTTGTGAGGCATGACCTACCCTTCACAAAACCATGCTGACTATCCCTAATCATATTATTCCTATCTAGATGATTATAAATCGTATCTTTTATAATCCTCTCCAAGACTTTACCCACCACAGACGTTAGGCTCACCGGCCTATAGTTACCGGGGTTATCTCTACTCCCCTTCTTGAACAAAGGGACCACATTTGCTATCCTCCAGTCCTCTGGCACTATTCCTGTAGCCAATGATGACCTAAAAATCAAAGCCAAAGGCTCAGCAATCTCTTCCCTGGCTTCCCAGAGAATCCTAGGATAAATCCCATCCGGCCCCGGGGACTTATCTATTTTCACCTTGTCCAGAATTGCCAACACTTCTTCCCTACGCACCTCAATGCCATCTATTCTAATAGCCTGGGTCTCAGCATTCTCCTCCACAATATTATCTTTTTCTTGAGTGAATACTGACGAAAAGTATTCATTTAGTATCTCGCTTATCTCCTCAGCCTCCACACACAACTTCCCACCACTGTCCTTGACTGGCCCTACTCTTACCCTAGTCATTCTTTTATTCCTGACATACCTATAGAAAGCTTTTGGGTTTTCCTTGATCCTACCTGCCAAAGACTTCTCATGTCCCCTCCTTGCTCGTCTCAGCTCTCTCTTTAGATCCTTCCTCGCTTCCTTGTAACTATCAAGCGCCCCAACTGAAACTTCACGCCTCATCTTCACATAGGCCTCCTTCTTCCTCTTAACAAGAGATTCCACTTCTTTGGTAAACCACGGTTCCCTCGCTCGACCCCTTCCTCCCTGCCTGACTGGTACGTACTTATCAAGAACATGCAATAGCTGTTCCTTGAACAAGCTCCACATATCCAGTGTGCCCAACCCTTGCAGCCTACTTCTCCAACCAACACATCCTAAGTCATGTCTAATGGCATCATAATTGCCCTTCCCCCAGCTATAACTCTTGCTCTGCGGGGTATACTTATCCCTTTCCATCACTAACGTAAAGGTCACCGAATTGTGGTCACTGTCTCCAAAGTGTTCACCTACCTCCAGATCTAACACCTGGCCTGGTTCATTACCCAAAACCAAATCCAAAGTGGCCTCGCCTCTTGTTGGCCTGTCAACATATTGTGTCAGAAAACCCTCCTGCACACATTGTACAAAGAACGACCCATCCAATGTACTCGAACTATATCTTTTCCAGTCAATATTAGGAAAGTTAAAGTCTCCCATAACAACTACCCTGTTACTTTCGCTCTTTTCCAGAATCATCTTCGCCATCCTTTCCTCTACATCTCTAGAACTATTAGGTGGCCTATAGAAAACTCCCAACAGGGTGACCTCTCCTTTCCTGTTTCTAACCTCAGCCCATACTACCTCGGAAGAAGAGTCCCCATCTTGCATCCTTTCTACCACCGTAATACTGTCCTTGACTAGCAGCGCCACACCTCCCCCTCTTTTGCCCCCTTCTCTGACCTTACTAAAGCACCTAAACCCCGGAACCTGCAACAACCATTCCTGTCCCTGCTCTATCCATGTCTCTGAAATGGCCACAACATCGAAGTCCCAGGTACCAACCCATGCTGCCAGTTCCCCTACCTTATTTCGTATACTCCTGGCATTGAAATAGACACACTTCAAACCACAGACCTGAACACTGCCGCCCTCCTGCGAAGTCAAAACTGTGCTCCTGACCTCTCTACTCTCAATCTCTCGCACCCCAAAACTACAATCCAGGTTCCCATGCCCCTGCTGAATTAGTTTAAACCCCCCCAAAGAGTACTAACAAATCTCCCCCCCAGGATATTGGTGCCCCTCAGGTTCAGATGTAGACCATCCTGTCTATAGAGGTCCCACCTTCCCCAGAAAGAGCCCCAGTTATCCAGAAATCTGAATCCCTCCCGCCTGCACCATCCCTGTAGCCACGTGTTTAATTGCTCTCTCTCCCTATTCCTCATCTCACTATCACGTGGCACGGGCAACAACCCAGAGATAACAACTCTGTTTGTTCTCGCTCTGAGCTTCCATCCTAGCTCCCTAAAGGCCTGCCTGACATCCTTGTCCCCTTTCCTACCTATGTCGTTAGTGCCAATGTGGACTACGACTTGGGGCTGCTCCCCCTCCCCCTTAAGGACCCGGAAAACACGATCCGAGACATCACGTACCCTTGCACCTGGGAGGCAACATACCAAACGTGAGTCTCTCTCGCTCCCACAAAATCTCCTATCTGTGCCCCTGACTATTGAGTCCCCAATTACTAATGTTCTACTCCTTTCCCCCCTTCCCTTCTGAGCAACAGGGACAGACTCCGTGCCAGAGGCCCGTACCCCATGGCTTACCCCTGGTAAGTCGTCCCCCCCACAAGTATCCAAAACGGTATACTTGTTACTCAGGGGAACGACCGCAGGGGGTCCCTGCACTGACTGCTTCTTCCCAGTCCCTCTTACAGTTACCCATCTATCTCCAGTCTTTGGTGTAACTACTTCCCTGAAGCTCCTATCTATGACCCCCTCTGCCTCCCGAATGATCCGAAGTTCATCCAGCTCAAGCTCCAGGTCCCTAACACGGTTTTTGAGGAGCTGGAGTTGGGTGCACTTCCCACAGATGAAATCAGCAGGGACACTGACGGCGTCCCTCACCTCAAACATTCTGCAGGAGGAGCATTGTACTGCCTTCCCTGACATCCCCTCTAGATTAAAAAAAAAACAAGAAAAAGAAAAAGAAAGGAAGAGCTTACCTGATATTACCTCAAACCCTGATCCCGCTGAAAGGTAAGCAAATTTAAAGGCACTCACTCACCTTCACGACAGGCCCCTGCTCCCGCTTCCCAACCACCGTGGGGTGGGGGGGGTTGGTTAGAGGAGGAGGTAGGGTGGGAAACACTCACAAAGTGTTTCGGGTTTAACTGTCACTTGCCAACAGCCCCTCCACAAACCACCTTCAACTTAGGCTGACCGCACTGCACGTATGCAAATTTCCCCAGAACAGCTGATCAGTAGCTCTGCTTCTCGGCTTTTGGCTAAGATGACTGTGAGGCCAGGATCTGGATGTCTCTCTTGTGGGGACCATGAATTGGATTTAATTTGAATTGTTTTTAGAACAGGCAAGGAGCAGGATTAGGGGTTTGTCTCTGTCCACACTCTGAGCTCTGGCTTTGCAACTCTGATAAAGTAAAAAAAAAAATAAGAATGGTAGCAGGGATGATCCAGGAAACTATAGGCTGGTGAGCCTCACGCCGGTAGTAGGTAAATTATTGGAGCGAACTCTCAGGGACAGGATTTATGCCTATATGGAAACAAATGGACTCATAAGTGATAGAAAGCATGGGTTTGTGAAGGGGAAGTTGTGCCTCACTAACTTGATCGAGTTTTTTGAGGACGTGCCAAAGATGATTGAGGGAGGGCGGTGGATGTTGTTTACGTGGACTTCAGTAAAATCTTTGACAAGTCGCCTCATGGCAGACTGGTACAAAAGGTAAAGTCATTGAAGTCAGAGGTGAGGTGGCAAGATGGATACAAAACTGGCTCAGTCACAGAAGGCAGAGCGTAGCAATAGAAGGGTGTTTTTCTCAATGGAAAGTTGTGACTAGTGGTGTTCCACGGGGATCTGTGCTTTGGCCTCTGTTGTTCGTAGTATACATAAATGATTTGGAGGAAAATGTAGCTGGTCTTATTAGTGAATTCGCGGATGAAACCAAGATTGGTGGAGTGGCTGATAGTGTTGAGGATTGTCAAAGGATACAGCAGGACATAGATAGGTTGGGGAATTGGGCAGAGAAATGGCAAATGGAGTTTAATCCGGTCAAATGTGAGGTAATGCATTTTGGTATGTCAAACATAGAGGGGAAGTATACAATAAATGGCAAAACTCTTAGGAATATAGAAAATCTGAGAGATCTGGGCATGCAGGTCCACAGATCTTTGAAAGTGGCAACACAAGTTGTTATGGGAGAGGTGTTTTCAGAACCCCAAAATAATACAACACTTCCCAATCCTGCACACTGTTCCTATACACATCCAAATGACTTCACCTTCACAAAAACAGTAACACCAGGTTACAAGTTAATATATATTTTCTGTTGGAAGGCAAAGATATATCAGCCTGCAGTCCCAGCACATTTTCATGCATCAAACAGCCAACACAGGCACTTCTCAAAATGCTTTCTCAGGACTGGCTTTCTCCTTTCAAACAGCTTTCAGCAAAACACACAGACGCTCCCAGCTTTCTCCTCAAACTGAAACTTCAAAATGGCTGAGCTAAAGCCCAGCTCCACCCACACTCTGACATCACTGCATTTCTTAAAGGTATATTGCTTAAACATCCATTTCTTAAAGGCACTCTCACATGATAAAGTGGACAAGGTAGTCAAGAAAGCATACGGAATGCTTGCCTTCATTGGACAGGGCATCAAGTATGAAAGCTGGCAAGTCATGCCACAGTTGTATAGAACATTGGTAAGGCCGAACTTGGAATATTACGCACAATTCTGGTCGCCACACTACCAGAAGGAAGTGGAGGCTTTGGAGAGGGTGCAGAGGAGGTTTACCAAGATGTTGCCTGGTCTGGAGGATGTTATCTATGCAGAGAGGCTGAATAGACTCAGACTGTTTTCATTAGAAAGACGGAGATTGAGAGGTGACCTGATAGAGGTCTGCAAGATTATGACGGGCAAGGATAGAGTGGATGGGCAGGCACTCTTTCCCAGGGTGGAAAGGTCAGTCACCAGGGGTCACAGGTTTAAGGTCTGTGAGGCAAAGTTTAGAGCAGAGGTGCAAAGCAGATCTTCTACACAGAGGGTGGTGAGTGCCTGGAACGCGTTGCCAGGGGAAGTTGTGGAAGCAGATACATTAACGGCGTTCAAAAGGCAACTTAACAAACACATGGATCGGGTGGGTATAGAGGGATACGGCACAAGGAAGTGCTGAGGGTTTTGGCCAAAGTTGGTATCATGACCTGTACAGGCTGGGAGGGCCGAAGGGCCTGTTCCTGTGCTGTATTGTTCTTTGTTCTTTTGTCTTTGTTCCTCCAGCTTTCAAATATGCCTTCAGTTGGCATCGAAAAGTGGTTGACTGCAAAGCTGCTCCAAAATCCGCCCATGGATTCACGACTGCGCCTCAGAGCTTCCAATCCCCTTCACTTGTGCCTGCCACTTCTTCATTCCCAGTCCCTTTAGGCCCTGACGAAGGCCTGCCAAAGAGCAGCGATCCTTTCTGAAGCTCCTCCAAAAACATTTTGATCTTTCTTTCATCTGTCCATTCCCTTTAATTGTCGCCAGCACTTTCAAGTGGAATTGCACTTTCCCTCTCCCTTCACTTGAGTCATCTCTGCACCAGATGCCGCAAATAATTATGCAAATAACTTTAGACTAGAGCACTGACTGCTACATTTCCTTTTTTTCTTTTGATGGGACTGTGTAGCCCTTAAGCTCTGTGGATGGAAGTGTAAATTCTACTGATGGTGTGAAATGGGTCATTGGAGCCCATTAAACATGCTGGCCCATATAAAGTCATTGGGAAGGGAAGCGAGCTGTGGTGTATAAAAGGCAGCTAATTGCACATTTTACCTAACTCCCCATCGGGACTGGTTCAGCCTGAATTCAGCCCCCTGATGGTCTGGTAATATTTAGTAGCAGTGGTGTTAAACACCGGAGTAGTACAAAGCGGACAAAGCTTTACGGGGCCGGATGTGCTGACCCTCAATGGAATACATAGATACATAGAAGATTGGAGCAGGTGGAGGCCTTCTGCCAGGCATTGTCCAACTCACAACCTTAAATGCCCTTGGCCTATTGCAGACACAGCACTTGTGGGTTAATGAAGTAGTCCGGTTTAATCAAGCTGAACTGCTGTTGATTATTTCCTCTCAGAACATTCAAATTGGGGCTTATCTTCCCAATGATGCTGTCAAAACTGCTCGGAGAAGCTGATGGCTTATTCCTTCCTCTGTCACCTAATAAATTTAAAGTACGCAATTCATTTTTGCCCAATTAAGGGGCAATTTAGCGTGGCCAATCCACCTACCCTATGCATCTTTGGATTGTGGGGATGAAACCCACGCAAACACGGGGCGGATGTGCAAACTCCACGCGGTCCTCGGCGCCATGAGGCAGCAGTGCTCACCACTGCGCCGCCGTGCCGCCCCTACCTAAATCACTTTCTCTTAACCCCGCAGCCAGAGGCGGGTTCACAATGAAGCGCGCCCTGCGGCGGTACGGGGCTCCCAAAAGAGAGGGGGGGGAGGCTGCAAAATGAGTAGGCGTTGAACTGTTGGACGTGGGATATTTCAGCTGAGATGCTGCACTGTGCACGGAAACCCTCCTGGATGTTTCCCCCTCCATCGCCTCTTTTTATGAACCCTTTAGGGGCTAGGTGGTGCGAGTCCTGAAAATGAACGAATGTTAATTTAATACGATGTATCATTTCATGCAACCCCCGATAGGAAATTATTGTGCTAAAGAATACTTTGCATTGCACGTCAAACTGTGTAAGCTTTAAAATCTTAAATAGGTGATGAGCAAAATTCTTCATTTGAATTCTCGGACGGGGTAGATCAGAAAGTAAAGTTGGCCCGTTTTCTGCATTGAAGAGCCCCGCCCGCTGTATCTCCTCAGTGCAGCGAGAGATGCCCCGAACCCCCCCCCCCCCCCCCCCCCCCCCCCCCCCCCGGCCAAGCCCAAACTCACCATAAGGGGGTCCATAGGCTCCCCACTCACCCCAGACCCACGCACTGCCCCTCCCCTACCCATCACCATCACGTGAACAAAGCCAGCTTGGCAGCACCAGCCTGCCACACTGGGAGTGCCACATGGGCACCTTGGCACTGCCAGGGTGCCAAGCTAGCAGTGCTATGGTGCCCAGGTGCCACCAGCAGTGTCAGGGTGCCACTCTGCCCAGGGGGCATGCACATGGTGGCCTCCAATCCGTGCGAGACCCCCCCCCCGTGTGTTTTCTTTTCAAAATATATACTTTATTCATAAAATCTATAATAAACATTACAGAACATTTTGGATTGTCTTGACTGTACATTTCCATCAAAGTTACACATTCCCTTGGCATTCTTCCATTCAGTTGGGATGACATGACACATATATCCCTCTTTGCATTACAATTATTTCTTAAATATTTACATTGTCATGTTTCTTTTATACATTGGAGTGTTAATGACCCAGACCGAGGGGTTTACACTGTTACCCACCCCTCGGTGTACATTTGCTGGTCAGACCTTACACAGCGGTCTTTCCCCATTGCGCCTTGGCAGCAGCTGCCCCGAGCTGGAGTGCGTCCCTCAGCACGTAGTCCTGGACCTTGGAATGTGCCAGTCTGCAACACTCGGTCGAGGACAATTCTTTGCACTGGAAGATCAGCAAGTTTCGGGCAGACCAAAGAGCGTCTTTCACCGAGTTGATGACCTTCCAGCAGCAGTTGATGTTTGTCTCGGTGTGTGTCCCTGGAAACAGTCCGTAGATCACAGAGCCCTGTGTCACCGAGCTGCTCGGGATGAACCTGGACAAATCCCACTGCATCTCTCTCCAGACCTTCTTTGCAAAGGCACATCCCACAAGGAGGTGGGTGACCGTCTCATTTCCCCCACAGCCACTCCGAGGGCAGCGTGCAACGGCGCTGAGCCTTCGGCTGTACATGAAGAATCTGACGGGGAGGGCCCTTCTCACCACCAGCCAAGCTGGGTCTTGGTGCTTGTTTGTAAGTTCTGGTGATGAGGCGTTCTGCCAGATGACTCTGCCAGTCTGCTCAGGGAACCATCCAACATCCTTCACAGTCTCCTTTTCCCTGAGGGCCTCGAGGACATTAAGTGCTGACCACTGCTTCATTGCCTTGGAGTTAAAGGTGTTTTTCTTCAAAGATTTTTCCACGAGGGACAGGTGGTACGGCACGGCCCAACTACTTGGAGCGTTCCACGGCAATGAGGCCAGGCCCATCCTTCGTAACACCGGGGACAGGTAGAACCTCAGTATGTAGTGACACTTGGTGTTTGCATACCGGGGGTCCGCGCACAGCTTGATGCAGCTGCACACAAAGGTGGCCATCAGGATAAGGGAGACATTGGGTATATTCCTCCCTCCTTTATCCAGAGGTTTGTACATGGTGTCCCTTCGGACACGGTCCATCTTGGATCTCCAGATGAATTTGAAGATGGCCCGGGTGACTGCTGCGGCGTAGGGTCGGGTAATGGGCCAGACCTGCGTCACGTACAGTAACACCGAGAGTACCTCACACCTGATGACCAGGGTTTTACCCGCAATGGAGAGGGTGCATTGCTCCCACCAGCCCAGTTGGTGTCTTACCTTGGCAATGCGCTCCTCCCAGTTTTTGCTGCAACGCCCCAGCCGCTCCGAACCATATACCCAGCATCTTCACGTAATCTGATCTGACAGTGAAGGGGACAAAGGATCGGTCGGCCCAGTTCCCCAAGAACATGGCCTCGCTCTTGTTGCAGTTTACCTTGGCTCCCGAGGCCAGTTCAAACTGGTCGCAGACATTCAAGAGCCTGCGTACAGGCGCGGGATCCAAGCAGAAGTACTGAACTATACTCGCCTGAGCTCTCCAAGGTGGAGGGATTAGATCCCAACGCCTTGCTTGCCTCGGGGAACTGCACATTAGAGTGAGACTAGCTGTCCCGCTCAAAAAAGCAGATTTTCCAAAACGTGATCCCGCCCAAAATGGTTGGGCTTCACATCGAGACATCTCGCGAGATCGCGTTAGACCCGGCTTCGATTCCCGGCTTGGGTCACAGTCTGTGCGGAGTCTGCACGTTCTCCCCATGTCTGCATGGGTTTCCTCCGGGTGCTCCAGTTTCCTCCCGCAAGTCCCAAAATATGTGCTTGTTAGGTGAATTGGACATTCTAAATTCTCCCTCTGCGTACCCGAATAGGCGCTGGAATGTGGCGATTTTCACAGTAACATCATTGCAGTGTAATTGCATTGCAGTAAGCCTACTTGTGATAGTGATGAAGGTGATTATTATTATAGTTCTTGCGAAGCGCACTGTCACACACTCTCACACACTGTTTTCGAGGACGACCCCAGGATGACGGGTTGGTCTTGGGGGATTAGGGGTACCGACTCAAGTCCTGGCTGATGACGCCAGTGCGGAGGGCCGGAGACCATGGCGGAGCCTAGTCTGAGGAAGAGGAGGAGAAGTCAGACCAGGATGGGTGGAGAACAGGCATGGGAGGAGTTGCAGCAGGAGCAGGAGGATAGAGGACAGGCAGCGGCAAGGGTCCAGCATGCCCAGGGGAACAGGGAGACCCTCATCTTTGCCCGATTCTCATTGGACAAAGCTTTCTCCATCAGCACACCCCCTCCCCCCCCACAATCAATCTTTCCCCCGAATCCTCTCCTCCCCCCTTCATTCCTTCCACCAATACCCCCCTTCTCCCCAATCCCTCCAGCCTCCACATCCCACCTTTCCCCAATCCCCCTCTCTCTAATCCCTCCTTCTATTCAATACCCCTCATTCATTCCACTCCTTCCTCCCCATTTCCCTCCTACCCCCAATTCTCCAGCCCTCTCACGCATCCCACCTGCCCCACACACTTCCCCGCCTGGCTATCCTATTCCACCCTGCAAGATGTAACATCAGCCCAGGATGATGGGCCTGTGACGACACTGTCAGCGGGTGAATATACAAGGCCGGGGTGTGGTGATCGCCTGCTGAGGTAAGCTCTGGTGCTCCTCATTCTTTGCCAAAGTCTGACTCCCAGCTTTCTGCTGAAACAGGTTCACCACCATCGGAGTGAAGAGATTTCTCCTCACCTCAGTCCTCAATGGCCTACCCCGGATAGTGAGACTGTGACCCCTTGTTTCAGACTCCCCTCCCGCCAGAGGAAACAGCAACCCGGCTGTGGTAGTATGACTAGAGGTACTACAGTACCTGGGAGTGTGAGCCACCATTGGTGGAGAAGGCTCGCTGCTCATTGGCCCAAGTGTTTGCATTTCATTGGCCGGAACGTAAGGTAGCTCCGCCCAGTGAGGCGGGGTATAAGAACCCGTGTGTCCCAGCAGCCGGCCTTCTTTCTGTACTCGAGCTGCTGGGGAAACATCTTGTTGATTAAAGCCTTCAATTCGGACTACATCCTCGTTTCAGTAGTTATTGATCGCGCATCACCGGCATCCAGTCTGTCCCACCCAGCCAGGGTTTTATACGTTTCAATTAGATCCCCTCGTATTCTTCTGAATTCCAGTTACTATTGGAAAAACCCAACTTCTCCTCATACTACAATCCTGCCGTCCCAGGAACCTGCCTGGTGGACCTTCGCTGCACTCCCTCCATGGCCAGTATATCCTTTCTTATGTAAGGGGACCAAAACTGCACACAGTACTCCAGGTGTGGTCTCCAGACAGTTCTATTAATATATAATAATTAAGCATTTTCTGCAACTCATTAGGAACTATTCGGCATGTATTAAATGTGTTGAGTCTTATTCATGGGGACATGGTTAGTGAACAATCCTGATTTTAATTTTACGGCCACTGAGGTGAAGAAGGGCTACTCATGCGGCCCATTGACCAGCCGAGGTTGTAATTCTAGTTCAAGGACAACTGTGAAGGATCCATGTGGGACAAGGTTTAAATGCTGCAATTTCCAAAATAACCAATGCCCCATAGTCTTGGGGTTGTGTCTGGGGTGGGGTGAGGCACGATACAAATCTAGGTTGTTGCTGTTCCACTCAATTCTGATTGCTTGACCACCTCTCGCCCGCATTCAAACTGCAACCCCCACCAGACCCCTTCAACCGTGCTTTTGGTTACCTCGGCAGCCTCTGTATTCCCTATCCCCCTATCCCCTGCCTGGTGTTACCCTTTTCCTTCTATTCTTACCACAAGGGTTTAATGAAAATTGACATTGGTTTGATGGTCATCATTGGACTTCGACATGGGTGGCACGTTAGCGCAGTGGTTAGCACCATTGCCTAACAGTGCCAGGGTCCCAGATTCGATCCCGACTTGGGTCACTGTCCGTGCGGAGTCTGCACGTTCTCCCCGTGTCTGCGTGGGTTTTCTCCGGGTGCTCCGGCTTCCTCCCACAAGTCCCAAAAGGAATGCTGTTGGGTGAATTGGACATTCTGAATTCTCCCTCAGTGTACCCGAACAGGCGCCGCAATGTTCAATTCTGGTCGCCACACTACCAGAAGGATGTAGAGGCTTTAGAGAGGGTGCAGAAGAGATTTACCAGGATGTTGCCTGGTATGGAGGGCATTAGCTATGAGGAGCGGTTGAATAAACTCGGTTTGTTCTCACTGGAACGACGGAGGTTGAGGGCGACCTGATAGAGGTTTACAAAATTATGAGGGGTATAGACAGAGTGGATAGTCAGAGGCGTTTTCCCAGGGTAGAGGGGTTCTATTACTAGGGGGCGTAGGTTTAAAGTACGAGGGGCAAGGTTTAGAGGAGATGTACGAGACAAGTTTTTTACACAGAGGGTAGTGGGTGCCTGGAACTCGCTGCCGGAGAGGGTGGTGGAAGCAGGGATGATAGTGACATTTAAGGGGCATCTTGACAAATACATGAATAGGATGGGAATAGAGGATACGGACCCAGGAAGTGTAGAAGATTTTAGTTTCCTTTTTTTTTTAAATAATTTTTATTGGAATTTTTTGAAATTATATATCAACAAAACAATAATAACAATAACAATAATAATAATAAACACCCCCCGGCACCCGTAACAACACATATAACAAACCCCCCCACCCCCCCAACCCCAATAAACAACAGAATAAATTAACAATAAGCAAATTAACTTAAACACTATCCCCCTAAACCCCCCCCGCCCCCTGTTCCCCCCTTCCCCCCTGGGTTGCTGCTGCTGCTGACCTAGTACCTTATCGTTGAGCCAGAAAGTCGAGGAAAGGCTGCCACCTCCTAAAGAACCCTTGTACCGACCCCCTCAGGGCGAACTTAACCCTCTAATGAATCCCGCCATGTCATTAATCCAGGTCTCCACACTCGGAGGTCTCGCATCGTTCCACTGCAGCAAGATCCTCTGCCGGCTACTAGGGACGCAAAGGCCAAGACATCGGCCTCTTTCGCCTCCTGCACTCACGGCTCCACCCCAACCCCAAATATCGCGAGTCCCCCAGCCTGGCTTGACCCTGGATCCCAGCACCCTCGACACCGTCCTCGCCACCCCCTTCCAGAACTCCTCCAGTGCCAGGCATGCCCAGAAACATATGGGCATGGTTCACTGGACTCCCCGAACACCTGACGCAACTGTCTTTGCCCCCAAAGAACCTACTCATCCTAGATCCGGACATGTGGGCCCGGTGCAGCACCTTGAACTGGATGAGACTAAGCCTCGCATATGAAGAGGAGGAATTCATGCTCTCCAGGGCGTCCGCCCATGTCCCCTCCTCAATCTGCTCCCCCAGCTCCACCTCCCACTTAGCCTTCAGCTCCTCTACCGACGCCTCCCCCACCTCCTGCATTACCTGGTAGATGTCAGACACCTTCCCATCCCTGACCCACACCCCCGAAAGCACCCTATCCCTTACCCCCCGCGGGGGCAGCAAAGGGAACCCCTCCACCTGTCGCCTAGCAAAGGCCTTGACCTGAAGGTACCTGAACATATTCCCCGGGGGGAGCTCAAACTTCTCCTCCAGTTTACCAAGGCTCGCGAACCCCCCGTCAATAAACAGGTCTCCCAGCTTCCTGATGCCCGCCCTGTGCCACCCCAGGAACCCGCCATCCATGTTCTCTGGGACAAACCGGTGGTTCCCCCGCAGCGGGGCCTCCACCGAGCCCCCCACTTCCCCCCTGTGTCGCCTCCACTGCCCCCAGATTTTGAGGGTGGCCGCCACCACCGGGCTCGTGGTGTACCTCGCTGGAGGGAGTGGCAACGGAGCCGTTACCAGTGCCTTCAGGCTCGTGCCTCCGCAGGACGCCATCTCCATCCTTTTCCATGCTGCCCCCTCCCCATCCATTACCCACTTGCGTACCATCGAGACATTAGCCGGCCGAATAGTACCCAGAGAGGGTTGGGCAGCGCCAGCCCCCCTCTATCCCTGCCCCGCTCCAAAAAGACCTTCCTTACTCTCGGAGTCCCATGCGCCCAAACAAATCCCAGAATGCTGCTGTTCACACCTCCTAAAAAAAGGCCCTCGGAACGAAAATGGGGAGGCACTGAAACAAAAACAAAAACCTCGGGAGCACCGTCATTTTAACGGACTGTACTCTACCCGCCAACGACAGCGGCAGCATGTCCCACCTTTTAAATTCCTCCTCCATCTGCTCCACCAACCTAGTAAAATTGAGCTTGTGCAGAGTCCCCCAGCTCCTAGCCACCTGAACCCCCAGGTACCTAAAATTCCTCACTGCCCTCTTTAGCGGGAGCCTACCAATCCCCTCCTCCTGATCTCCCGGGTGTACGACAAACAGCTCACTCTTGCCCAGGTTCAACTTGTAGCCCGAGAAACTCCCAAACTCAGCAAGAATCTCCATCACCTCCGGCATTCCCCCCACCGGGTCTGCTACACACAACAGCAAGTCGTCCGCATACAGCGACACTCGGTGCTCCTCCCCATCTCGCACCAAACCCCTCCACCCCCTCGACTCCCTGAGCGCCATGGCAAGAGGCTCTATTGCCAGCGCAAAAAGCAAGGGGGACAGGGGGCACCTCTGCCTCGTCCCACGGTGGAGCCTGAAGTACTCGGACCTCCTCCCATTTGTCGCTACACTCGCCATCTGGGCCTCGTACAGCAACCTCACCCATTTAATAAACCCAC
This sequence comes from Scyliorhinus canicula, assembly GCF_902713615.1. Classification (NCBI taxonomy): domain Eukaryota; kingdom Metazoa; phylum Chordata; class Chondrichthyes; order Carcharhiniformes; family Scyliorhinidae; genus Scyliorhinus; species Scyliorhinus canicula. Next base: position 16,395,588 of record NC_052146.1, read on the forward strand.
CCCAAACCCGAACCTCTCTAACACCTCCCACAAGTACCCCCACTCAACCCTGTCAAAGGCCTTCTCTGCGTCCAATGCCACCACAATCTCCGCCTCTCCTTCTGCTGCCGGCATCATTATCACATTTAACAGCCTTCGCACGTTAGTGTTCAGCTGCCTCCTCTTCACAAAACCCGTCTGATCTTCATGTACCACCCCCGGCACCCAGTCCTCTATTCTAGTGGCCAAGGTCTTCGCCAGCAACTTGGCATCTACATTCAGCAGTGAAATCGGCCTGTATGATCCGCACTGCAAGGGGTCCTTATCATGCTTCAGGATCAAGGAGATTAATGGCCGAGACATCGTCGTGGGCAGAACACCCCCCTCCCATGCCTCGTTGAAGGTCCTGACCAACAGGGGGCCCAGAAGGTCCGCATATTTCTTATCAAATTCAACTGGGAACCCATCCCGCGATGTACCGAAGTCCCGCCGCTGTCAGGCCTCTCCCGCCGACGTGGTTTAAACCACCTCTGGTGCCGGCGGGAGCAGGCGTCGCGAGCGGGCCCCGGGGTCCTGGGGGGGGGGGGGGGCGCGGGGCGATCTGACCCCGGGGGGGTACCCCCACGGTGGCCTGGCTCGCGATCGTGGCCCACCGTGCCCACAGCCCACGGCCTGTGCCGTGGGGGCACTCTTTTCTTTCGCCACCCGCCACCCGCCTCCACCTCCAACGCGCATGCGCCGGGGTGACGTCAGCGACCGCTGTCGCTCCAGCGCTTGCATGGACTCACGCCGACCGGCGAAGACCTTTCGGCCAGCTGTGGCACCGGTCGGTGGGGCACCAAAGGCCGTTCGCGTCGGTCTGCGGAGCGGGAGCCACTCCGGCACCGGCCTAGCCCCTAAAGGTGCGGTGATTTCCACACCTTTGGGGAGGACCGACGCCGGAGTGGTTCTCGGCACTCCGGTACGCCGGGACCCCCCACTCCGCTGGGTAGGGGAGAATCCCGGCCCAGGTTCACCCTCCATCTTCTGCAAATGGATCAGAACAGACTATTTTCAGACTGGCTTTGCAGAGAATCCCCCCCCCCCCCCCCCATTCCATTACCACCCCCCCCCCCCTCCCCTAACACACACAGACAATTTTATTGTGTGTCACCAATGTTTAGATGATTAATAACCAGCAATGCATTTCGGATTTAAATTATTGACATTTAAAATCTATTGCAATGTGCAGCAAATCGAGGCGGAGAAGATATTATCCATCTCTCGAGTTACGGGTAACGGATTCAGAGCTTTCAATAATGGTAGACGTAAGGGCTGCAGTAACATAATGGAAAATGTAAGGCCCATGCAATTAAAGATCCTGGCCTTCAGCATCTATTCCACTTTCAAGGTGATAAATAAATCAGCATCATCCTACGGTCAAGTGGTCATTTCAAACTTTTATTGAATCCAATCCCTTTTATCAGGGAACAGACAATTTGAGAGAGAAAATTAAAGATAGAGAATAAAGATGTGGTGGCAATCGGAACTAATAGTCTCAGAGTGGCCCACAGTTCTTCGCAGGCAATTAAAATGCTTGAAAATTGCTGCTTCTTAGGCAAACGCAGCAGGCCCACGTCAGGAAGGTTTCTCGCGTGGGAAATGGAAAGTTTCACTCAAGGGTCACAGGAGTTGTTTTATCATGAGGTGAAAGTTCAGGGTAAAATCCATCTCGGGCTGGGGGGAGAGAGACAGCTGCTTGTTTACACTCCACCAGACTGTCTTACCTACTTTGATGACAATTTCACCCTCCCTGTCACAGCAATGGGGCTTCAGTCTGGATCTAGCCGTGAACCTTTACAATACATTGCCCTTTCCCCAATGTTTGGGATTTTGGCAGATTTTATTGCACCTCACGGCACAGATTCTAGGTTTTTCTTTAGTTACAAGCGATACGTAAAAGAGATTGCAGCAAATGCTAATTCACACAATGAGATGGGCCTGTTCCCTCGCCTCTCCATCCAGACCCTCCACCCTCCATCCAGACCCTCCACCCTCCATCTAGATCGTCCTTCCCCTCCATAGAGACCCTATCCCTCCCCATACAGACCCTCCTTCCCCTCTCCATCCAAATCCTCCTCCCCATTCCATCCAGACCTTCCTCAACCTCCATACAGAACATCCACCCTCTACTCTCCATACTCCATACACACCCTAATCCTCCCCATACAGACTCTCCCTCCAGACCCTCCTACCCCTCTCCATAAAGACCCTCCTCCCTCCATACAGGCCGTCCTCTCCCTCCACCCAGATCCTGCACCCACTCCGTCCCGACCCTCGCCCCTCCATACAGACCCTCCTCCCCACTTCATCCAGACCCCCCTTTCCATCCAGACCCTCCCCCTCGCCATCCAAACCCTCCCTCACTCTCCATCCAGACCCTCCCCCTCTCCATCCAGACCCTCCCCCTCTCCATCCAGACCAGGGGTGGGCAAACTTTTCCGTGCAAGGGCCACATTCAGAAATTCACAATTTTAAAGGGCCGCATAGTATATTAATTAATAGTCCCGGTTGCAACCAATTAGCGTGCGGCATATACCTCAGCGCTTCCCCCGGCGGCATCCTGCCTTTAGCCCTCTTTTTCTCTACTTTTCAGAAATGGCGCTTCACCCGGTTATGATTCTGGGCGCCTCATATAGAACATAGAACAGTACAGCACAGAACAGGCCCTTCGGCCCTCGATGTTGTGCTGAGCAATGATCACCCTACTCAAGTCAACGTATCCACCCTATACCCGTAACCCAACAGCCCCCCACATTAACCTTATTAAAAAAAAATTTTTTTTTTTAAATGTTTTAATTTTTTTTATGACTTGATCTTGGTGGGCCGCATAAAGACCTTTGGCGGGCCGCATGTGGCCCGCGGGCTGTAGTTTGCCCACCCCTGATCCAGACCCTCCCCCTTCATCCAGACCCCCCTCTCCATCCAGACCCTCCCCCTCTCCATCCAGACCCTCCCCCTCTCCATCCAGACCCCCCCTCTCCATCCAGACCCCCCTCTCCATCCAGACCCTCCCCCTCTCCATCCAGACCCCCCTCTCCATCCAGACCCTACCCCTCTCCATCCAGACCCTCCCCCTCTCCATCCAGTCCCCCCTCTCCATCCAGACTCCCCCTCCCATCCAGACCCCCCCTCCCATCCAGACCCTCCCCCTCTCCATCCAGACCCTCCCCCTCTCCATCCAGACCCCCCTCTCCATCCAGACCCTCCTCTCCATCCAGACCCTCCCTCTCCTTCCAGTCCCTCCCCCCCTCCATCCAGACCCCCCTCTCCATCCAGACCCTCCCCCTCTCCATCCAGACCCTCCCCCTCTCCATCCAGACCCCCTCTCCATCCAGACCCCCCTCTCCATCCAGATCCCCCTCTCCATCCATACCCCCCTCTCCATCCAGAGCCCCCTCTCCATCCAGACCGCCCTCTCCATCCAGACCGCCCTCATCCATCCAGACCCCCTCTCCATCCAGGCCCCCCTCTCCATCCAGACCCCCCTCTCCATCCAGACCCCCCTCTCCATCCAGACCCCCCTCTCCATCCAGACCCCCCTTTCCTTCCAGACCCCCCCCTCTCCTTCCAGACCCTCCCCCAGTCTCCATTCAGACCCCCCTCTCCATCCAGACCCTCCCCCTCTCCATCCAGACCCCCCTCTCCATCCAGACCCCCCTCTCCATCCAGACCCCCCTCTCCATTCAGACCCCCCTCTCCATCCAGACCCCCCTCTCCATCCAGACCCCCCTCTCCATCCAGACCCCCCTCTCCATCCAGACCCCCCTTTCCTTCCAGAACCCTCCCCCTCTCCTTCCAGACCCTCCCCAGTCTCCATTCAGGCCCCCCCTCTCCATCCAGACCCTCCCCCTCTCCATCCAGACCCCCCTCTCCATCCAGACCCCCCTCTCCATCCAGACCCCCCTCTCCATCCAGACCCCCCTTTCCTTCCAGACCCTCCCCCTCTCCATCCAGACCCCCCTCTCCTTCCAGACCCTCCCCCAGTCTCCATTCAGACCTCGTTGGGAAATGTTAGCGGTCAAGCTTTTGGAGCACCATCTGGTGAGCACTATACTGCTGCCAACCCTAAACCCCAGACAAGGCAGCGGTCGGCAGCCTGCTGGATACCAGGACCCAGCTGGGTCCCAGCCTGATGCTGAGCCTGTGGAAGAGGTAATCCCAGAGCTGATGGAGATGATAAGGAGCACTCAGGACATTCAGAGGGAGATGTCAGTGACACTCCAGCAGATCCAAGCCCGATTGGAGGAGTTGCAGAGGCTTTGGGTGCAGGAGATGGCGCTGGCAATACGTGGCACTGAGACCAACACTGCTTGAGTGGCGACAGCAATGAAAAGCCTGGTGCACGATGTCGGCACCATTAGTGAAGGGTCCAAGGCGTCCTACAGTCAGTAACGGCCATGGCTGAGGGTCTCTGCAGAATGTCTGACTCAGAGGGAGATTAGGGTCACCCAGTTACCAGGCCGACCTTGATGAGGTTCTGTGGGACTTGTCCCAGTCGCAGGTGGGCATTGCCGAGGTGCCGCAGAGCACGGCCCAGTCACTGAGGAGCATTGCCGAGGGCGTCGACATGATGGTGCAGACCATGGGCAGAGCCAAATGATGAAATGAAATGAAAATCCCTTATTGTCACAAGTAGGCTTCAAATGAAGTTACTGTGAAAAGCCCCTAGTCGCCACATTCCGGTGCCTGTTCGGGAAGGCTGGTACGGGAACCGTGCTGCTGGCCTGCCTTGGTCTGCCTTAAAAGCCAGCGATTTAGCCCACTGTGCTAAACCAGCTGGCCAGGGCTCAAACCAGCTACCCCTCCGTTCCAAGGTCAACCCCAGGGCCCTATGGGAGGAGGGGGCACTGGGTGCGAACCTGGATCCGTCCCATGGAGTGGTGACAGTGGCCACCAGCTCCCCCAAGTTCCTCCCCGCTGATGAGGATGTGTCTCACAGGCAACACCCGGAACAGGGTGACACGGCTCTGCATGTGCCACCAACAAGTGCGCCAAGGCCCTCCGCCCTAGAGCTCCCAGAGGACGGCAGGCAGGGGCATCGAAGGCCACGGAACGAGGTAAACAGCTGGCTGCCCCCACCTCTGATGTGCATCCTAGGGACACACGTGGGTGTCGCGGTAGAGCTAGGAAGGCAATGCACAATGGATTGGATTGGATTGGATTTATTTATTGTCACGTGTACCGAGGTACAGTGAAAAGTATTTTTCTGCAAGCAGCTCAACAGATCCTTCAGTACATGGGAAGAAAAGGGAATAAAAGAAAATACATAATAGGGCAACACAAGATATACAATGTAACTACATAAGCATTGGCATCGGGTGAAGCATACAGGGTGTAGTGTTAATGAGGTCAGTCCATAAGAGGGTCGTTTAGGAGTCTGGTAACAGCGGGGAAGAAGCTGTTTTTGAGTCTGTTCATGCGTGTTCTCAGACTTCTGTATCTCCTGCCCAATGGAAGAAGTTGGAAGAGTGAGTAAGTCGGGTGGGAGGGACCTTTGATTATGCTGCCCGCTTTCACCAGGCAGCGGGAGGTGTCAATGGAGTCAATGGATGGGAGGCATTGAGGATCACCGAGTGCACCGAGGGTGGGGGACACCATCAGGAGGGTGGGACATTGTCAAACACAAAAAACACCCTTGTGCACAACCAGTATGACGTCTCTGTCACTTTCTTCCCCCAATGTGGCCCGACCTCTGAACCCTTGGTACATCTCTCCAGCCATCCCTCGGTCCCCAGGCACAATACGTGCAGGTGATGGGTGTGAGCAGGCACTCAACAGACAGGTAGGAGTCAGACTGTGGCATGGATTGAAGAGCACCAGCACTCAGCTCTCTGCGAGTTATTATCAACCCTCTTCCCTCGACAGTGACCCGCTGACGGTGCCGACACAGTCCCAGCACCCTGGAGTGATGTGACACAGAACCTGGGAGAGTGGGAGATGGGAATGGGGGGATGGGGAGGGTGAAGGACCAGGCCCCTGTCCCACGTGAATTGGGAGAGTGAGGGTCTCTCTGGCCCTCTGGGCTTGCCGGAACTTTGCCGCTGCCGTTTATCCTGCAGCCTCCGGCTGGTCCTCCCTGGTCTCACCTTCCAGCCCCCGCTGGTCCGATGCCACCTCATTATCCTCATCCTCCTCGGAGGGTTCCTCATCACCGACCTCCAGACCGTCACCCCGCTGCTGTGCGAGGTTATGGAGCCTGGCGCTGTGAAGCAACAGTGCTAACCACTGTGCTAGAGAGAGAGAGAGAGAACTCCTCCTTCTTTGAAGGTCTAATAACTTCTTTCCTCCTCTCTCAGAAGCACAGGAACTAAACAGTGACTGTTGTCAGCCAGAGCACTGTCCCTGTCCAACTCATAGGTTTCCAGCCAGCCAGCCAATCAAACCGACTTCCTCCAAGGCTGGTTCTTAAGATGCATCCACTGCCGACAAATCTGTTTTCACCTCTCCAAAGTGCAAAAGCCTAGGAACACACTGTCCTGACGAACAGGCTGCATTCGTGTGAGCCCACTGTTTAAAGGCAAATAGCAATTCTGGGTCCACAGGCCGAAAAAGTAAAATGAAATGAAAGAAATGGGAACAAAGGAGAATCAAAAGGAAGGATTCTAACAACTTAAAATAACAGGAGGGGAGGACGATGATGGGGTGGAAAGCGGGAGATAATTCAGCGACAAAATGATGAGGGTCCAAGTTAAATGGAGAAAGTAAAGAAACAAAAGATAGCTCGAGGGGAGGTGTAAATGGCAGGATCATTACAAATACTTATTGTCTGGACAGAGCAGAATATGATAGCAATTAAATAAAAATATTTGTTAAAAAATGCAGGTGATTGTTGAGAATCAGGGTTAGTTGCAAAGACTAGGCCACTGCAGTTTAATATGATTTTTCTCTCTCCCGTCCAGCAAATCTGGCTCCATCTTTGGTTCAACTAAACTTGTTATTGTACCTGTTGAAAGAGTGGTGTAAGGCGGAATTCCACAAGCGGAATGCCAAACCATTGCAACACCCCTGTAATCATTTGGAGACACACTTTGAAAAGCAGCAAATGCCATGTGAATGTCAGGCCAGACGAGATAATCTATCCGGTGGGGTACATCAGCGAGCAGAGGCTCTGCATGTAAAATTATATCAAATCTTACAAAATCAATTCCTTTAACATTGAATGTTTTTTTTTAAATTTTAGAGTCCAATTAAGGGACTTTTTAGCATGGCCAATCCACCTACCCTGCGTACCTTTTGGGTTGTGGGGGCGAAACCCACGCAAACACAGGGAGAATGTGCAAACTCCACACGGACAGTGACCCAGAGCCGGGATCGAACCTGGGACCTCGGCGCCGTGAGGCAGCAGTGCTAACCACTGCACCACCGTGCTGCCCTTTTTAACATTGAATGTTGAATTGAAATGAATTCTAAAACAAGCTCAACATTAAACCAACACTGTCCTTTCCATAACTCCAGATTTCATATTTTTATTCTTTCGTGCGGGCAAGTTTCGCATTTATCGCCCCTCCCTAAGTGCCCTTGAGAACCAACTACATTGCCGGAGATGTGGGGTCGCACGTTGGTCGGACCAGCCTGTAGGGGCATTAGAGAACCAGATGGGTTTTGACAACAATCAATGATAGTTTCATGGCACAATTACTGAGACCAACTCTCAATTTCAAATTTGTTTTAAAAATATATTGATGGAATTAAAATCCTGCCAATTGCCGTGGTAAGGTTCGAACCCATTAAGCCTGCGATTCTAGGTTACTATTGTGTGATCAGAGCTCCACTCGCAAAGAAGCATTTTTAAAATTCAAAGCTGCTTTCATCTACCGTGACTGCAACCATTAAATTTGGTCTTGGAATTTCTAATGACCCTGTATTTGTTAATGTTTTTTAATCTATAATGAGAGAGAAGTGTGGCGCCATCGATCTTAATCTTTCACGGGTCATATAATTTTTTGCTCTCTCTCACTTATTACTTTTCCTTCTTCATGTTTGATTCTAATCAATACCCTACCACTTCTCAATGACAAAAGCTGCCATTGCTCCTAATTTATAGCCCTTGTTTTCCTCAAATCAATACAAACTTATTCTTAATCTTAAAGGATGTAAAGTAAAAATGACAGCAGGTACCTCTTAATGTTTGCTGGATTTTGACTCTCTCTCTCCTTTTCTCCCCCACCCACCATCCTCCCCCACCCCCCAACATCCGCTTCCCCCCCCCCGCAAAACCAGGGGCTGGTTTAGCAAACTGGGCTAAATCGTTGGCTTTAAAAGTAGACCAAGGCAGGCCAGCAGCGCGGTTCAATTCCCGTACCAGTCTCCCCGAACAGGTGCCGGAATGTGGCGACTTGGGGCTTTTCGCAGTAACTTCATTTGAAGCCTACTCGTGACAATAAGCGATTTTCATTTTCATTCATTTCATTTTCATTTCATTTCATTCACCACTCCATGGCCATGCGCCATCTCCTCTCCCAACAACTCGCAATTATCTTGCCCCTTTCATGTAGTGACGTACAAGCAGACGAACAAGGAGCAGGAATAGGCCATTCTCCCCTCAAGTCAGCTCCGCCGTTTAATAAGGCATTGATCGATAGTAACCTCAGTTGTGTATCCTGCACTATCCACCGCTGCCTTTAAAGTATTCAAAGACTCTGGCCGGGATTCTCCTAGCCCGCGCCGGGTCGGAGAATCGGCGGAGGGGCGCGTGAATCCTGCCACGCCGCTCTAACGCCGGGCCACCGATTCACAGGCAACAGGAGAATCAGTGCCAATCACGCCGGCGCGGTCGCCACGACGCTGGTTGGGGGCCATTGAAAGCGGCCCCCGTGGTGATTCTGCACGCTCGATGGGCCGAGTGCTCGCCGAGTTCCACCGGTGTCGTTTGCGTAAGGTCCCACACAGCGGAAACGACACGGTAGCACAAGTGATTAGCACTGTGGCTTCACAGCGCCAAGGTCCCAGGTTCTATTCCCGGCTTGGGTCACTGTCAGTGCGGAGTCTGCACGTTCACCCCGTGTCTGCGTGGGTTTGCTCCGGGTGCTCCGGTTTCCTCCCACACTCCAAAGACGTACAAGTTAGGTGGATTGGCCATGATTAATTGCCCTTAGTGACCAAAAAGGGTTAGGAGGGGTTATAGGGTCACGTGGATAGGGTGGAAGTGAGGGCTTTGGTGGGTCGGTGCAGACTCGATGTGCCGAATGGCCTCCTTCTGCACTGTATGTTCTATGTTCTATGAGGTTAGACCGGGCAAGTGAACAGGCCGTGCGTCCCAAAGGTCAGCCAATTGGCAAAAGTGGGTCCCGGGGGAAAAAGTTTGAAAAACACCGTTCTAAACGCCAGCGCATGCAAACCTAGCCCGAAGTAAAAATTCCAAAGGTGCTTCACAGCAGTGTAATGAGGTAAAAATTGTCATCGAGTCAAAAAAGGAGGAATTCAGTCAGGTGACTAATTGTTCGATCATAAGAGGTTTCTTGAAGGGCTTCAATTGAAGAGAAAGAAACATGCCGTTTAGGGACGGAATGTTAGAGCGGTCGGCTTAAACAGCGGAAGTCAGGGTCACCAATGATGGAGTAAAGTGAGCCTCTCTCTCTTCCTTTTTCTCAGGCCCTTTATAGGTGCCGACAACAACACGGCAATGAAACTAATCTCAGCGCTCAAGGTTTTCCTTCATCGTGTGGACAAGCATGTTCTTTCTCTTTCCAAAACGCTGATCATAGATACTTGGGGCTGTTTAGCACACTGGGCTAAATCGCTGGCTTTGAAAGCAGACCAAGGCAGGCCAGCAGCACGGTTCGATTCCCGTAACAGCCTCCCCGAACAGGCGCCGGAATGTGGCGACTAGGGGCTTTTCACAGTAACTTCATTTGAAGCCTACTCGTGACAATAAGCGATTTTCATTTCATTGTATCATCCTCTCGTTTCAACCTTTCTGGCAGAAGGTTCAGACATAATCCGTGCCAATGTTACCATCAGGTCATTCTGAATGAATCTTTCCAAGTTCTAGGCAAGGCATAAAAGATGGCAATAACAATCCAGTGTTGTAAATTAGTTCATAAGCGTGTGATTCTCCGGCTTCGTTGCGCTCTTTCTCGAGTGAAACGAAGTCGGTGAATAGCGGGAGAGGCTGAAAAAGAGAAATGCACCAGGAGCCAGTTTGTGATGCCCACTCCCGAAGGCGAAATCGGGATCTCACCGTAGCATGGCGAGAAATTCATTATCACAACTTAAGCCCAATTTTCATATCCAACGTCCTCCCGTCATTCAGCTGTTATGGGAGTGGCGTTTTCAGAACCCCAAAATGTATCATGGAGTTCAACCAACCTCCCCCTTTAATGTATTGTTGCTTTTGAAGCACACGGCTTGGTCTCCAGGTGTGGTATTACAATTATGGACACGTGGGTTTTTAAACACAAAACAATGTTTATTCCATGAATTCAACTTAACCTTTTTAAATAAACATTGGATCCCTTACCAGCCCTTACTTCAAAGATAACCCCGAAAATAATACAACACTAAATAATCCCTCAAAATGTTCCTTCAAACCTCCAAAAGACTTAACACCTTTAAACAGAAACACATCAGGTTAAAGACATTCCTATTATGAGTTTAAATAACCCAAATAATTCAGAGATAGCATTTCATGGCAGAGATCACAGCAGATCCAGCTCACTGCAAACACGGACACACACAAGCTCTTTTCCTCAAAACTGAAACCAAAACACTGCAAAATGGCTGAGCTAAAAACCCAGCTCCACCCACACTCTGACATCACTTCAGTAATATGAGCTGCTTATTTCCTAAAGGTACATTGCTTAAACATCCATTTCTTAAAGGTACTCTCACATGACACAGCGGCCTTTCCAGCAAGTGGTCACGCTGGCGCCGATTAGTACTCCTTTGGAAAAACGTGAACCAGGCTGAAGGGAGTCTGTGGGGAGCTGAGGAGGTGAGTAGCCACCTTTGCTCAGGCAAGGAGCCCGGGGGTGCTGAGCTTGCCACCCCACTGCTCAGCGGGGATTGGGGGACCCTTGGCTGCAGATAGGGCACCCTTCGTAGGGGTGGGCCGCCATGGGCGGGTGGGAGGGAAGTGCTGGGGGAGCAACTGGGGAGCAACCATGCGCATCACCGGCATGCCAATGTGTACCCATTCCAGGGGCAACCCTTGTCCCTGCCCGTCTGCCCCATCAACCATCCATAAACCCCGCCGACTGCCGAAGCCTCTGGCGGTGGGAATAGGCAACTGTGATTAAGTGAGCATTTCTCACAACCCAAGTGGAGCCTCGTGGGCGGGCAGGCATGTAGTGTGTGGGAACCATTGCCTAGCATCCCAATCAGACCATGATTCCTGGAATCATGCCTAAAAACTGTGGGAAGCAACATCACACATGCAGCAGCTAACATCTGAACACCCAGGGGATGGGACAGAGCTCTGGGAACATATCCACGATCGGAGGGTGGCTGAGTGCTACAGGGAGGGGATGAGTGTCCGGTCCAGGTGACGTTATGAGATGGTGTCCAGGGTCCAGGGTCTGGTGTCTGATGGGGGGGACCCGCTGCGGCAGGGAGTGCATGGGCAGGGCGTTGCAGGTGGAGGGGGGGGGATCAATTGGGGAATGGAGGGTCCCGGAGTGGGGGCCACTGCTGTCTGTCTGTCTGCATGGTAGCATTGTGGTTAGCACTGTTGCTTCACAGTGCCAGGTATGCGGGTTCAATTCCCAGCTTGTGTTAGTGTCTGTGTGGGACCTGCACGTTCTCCGCGTGTCTGCGTGGATTTCCTCCGGGCGCTCCGGTTTCCTCCCACAAGTCCCAAAAGACGTTCTGTAAGGTGAATTGGACATTCTAAATTGGCAGCAGCAGTGTCTGGGGATGCTCGAGGCGACGGCCTATGAGCCGGATCCCGCTCTACACCTTGAGGACCCGGCCAGCTATCATGCCAGGGTGAGACCCAGAGGGGGAGTCCCACGATGAGTCCCGCGATGGCCCGGGGGTTCAGGCATCGCTGGTCGTTTGAACAGATGATGGACAGCGCGTGCCGCAGGAGGCTCCGCCTCAACAAGGTGACGGTGCGACACCTGTGCCACGCCCTCACACACTTGGCACCACGTGGAGGAGGAGGACACCTGCTCCCAGTAGCCGTCAAGGCCCTGAGCTTTTACACTTCAAGCTGATTACAGGGCTCGAGCAGGGACCTGTGTGGCATCTCGCAGGCCATCAGCCCAGAGGTGTATCCGACAGGTCACGGACGCCCTGTTTGCCCGGGCGGGAAACTACATCAACTTTGACATGGGCCAAGCCCAACAAATGCCCCAGGCAGCAGGTCTCTCTGCCAACATCGGGATGCCCCAGGTCCAAGGGTAATGGATGCCACGCATGTTGGCCTGCGCTCACTTGACCATCTGGGGGCTCCCTATGTTAACAGGAAGGGGCTCCACTCCCTCAACATACAGCTCGTGTGTGACCACCACATGAAGATCATGCGCCTGTGTGCACCCTTCCGGGAACGTGTCCACGTCAGCCTCATCCTGGGGCAGACGGTCATCCCCAGCCTCTTCGAGGAGCACCCCAGGATGGGCGGCTTGGTCTTGGGGGATAAGGGGTACCCGCTGATTACCTGGCAAATGACGCCAGTACGGAGGCTGGAGACTGAAGCGGAGACCCGGTACAACGAGGCACATGTGGCCACCTGGGCTGTGATTGAGCGGCGCATCAGTCTGCTCAAAATGCGGTTCTGATGCCTCGATGGCTCTGGTGGTGCCCCCTGCAGTACACAATCCGGAGGATCCACACAGACAGTCACCCAAGGCCGGAATTGAACCCAAGATCCTAAAGCTGCCATGATTTGTCCCTTCACAAATGTGAAGCGGTTATTATTCAGGCTGCCTTTCCAGTTGCACATTGTGGGCAGGATTTATTTTAAAGCGGGTGGCTATTTTGAAGCATCCTTGAGCATTGTAGGTTTGCATAAGAATGGTGGCCTGCTTAGAGTTTGGATGATCCATGTCTTAAAACCAAGAAGGCGTCATTGGCAGAGGTCACAGAATTATAGAATGATACAGCCAAGAAGAAGGCCACTCGCTCCATTTTTCTAGGTTCTATCTCTTTGGTGGAGATATCCAATAGTCTTGCTCTCCAGCTCCCAGCGTCTCCAGTGCCTCCCCATCTGAAGACCTTCATCCCGAGTACCACTTCTGCTGTGTGGCAACATTTAACTCCAACAATCTATAAGTTTGCGGATGATACGACTGTGGTGGGCCGCATCTCAAACAACGACGAATCAGACCACAGTAGGGAGATAAATCACTTGGTTGCATGGTGCACCAAAAACAACCTCTCTCTAAATGTTGCCAAGACCAAGAAACTGATCATCGACTTCAGGAAGCGTAGCATGACACACACTCCCGTCTGCATCAATGGCTCCGAAGTGGAAATGGTCGATAGCTTTAAGTTCCTGGGGGTCACCATCAACAACAGTCTGTCCTGGTCCACTCACGTTGATGCAACAGTCAAGAAGACTGCAGACTGTGTGGTGAACTCAGCGCAACGCATCCCACAAACTTGCCACCCCCACATTGATTCTGTCTACATCTCTCGCTGCTTCAGGAAGGCAGACAGCATTATCAGAGACCCCTCCCACCCAGGCATTGCCTTCTTCCAGACCCTTCCATCAGGCAGAAGGTACAGAAGTCTGAAGACTCGCACATCCAGACATAGGAACAGCTTCTTCCCCACAGCTACAAGACTCCTCAACGACTCCCCCTCGGACTGATCTGTTCCCTGTAAGAACACCATTCACGACGCCCTATGCTGCTCTTGCTCATGTATTTGCTTTGTTTGGCCCCCTTGTTCCGCACTGTAACCAATCACTGTTTGTCGATGTACCATTTGACAATGTACCCTGTTGATTATCCTTATGTCTACTATGTACGTACTGTGTACATTCCTCGGCCGCAGAAAAATACTTTTCACTGTACTTCGGTACGTGTGACAATAAATCAAATCAAATCAAATTCCGCCAAATCTCGATCATCTCCACCCCACAAAGGCCTCGACAGCCTTCCCCAAGTCTCGCTTGCAGAACAGAACTCAATTCCTGCGAGGCTGAACCAGTGTTATATTTAAAAGGTCTGGCTTCCTCACACTCTGTTCCTCTATTAATAAAACCTGGGCTCCCATATGTCTTTTTAACAGCCTTTTCAAATGGAGAAAATTGGAGAGAAAAGTAAAGACCTTAAGATGCCCGCGCTCTTCACGGCAATTTGTCAGCTCATTCAAAGATGCTGTAATCCAATGAAAGTGTTACAGCCCCCTGCATCTTCACACTCGCAGGTCAGCTACTTAAAAGAAAATGAACCACGATCCTTGAGTTGTACACTCTCTCACTGTTAATTATTTGAAATAAGCAGTTTGGTAAAATTGCATTCAGGAGATCCAGTCAGTTCACAGTCAGGGATTAAACACTTTGGGGCAAAGCAGCAGTTTCCAAGGAGCTGCGAGACAATGTTTCAATTGCTGCTTATGGTCTGCTTACTCACACCATAACCGACAGTAATTTCGTTGCTACAGGGGCTGCTGTTTCCACTGTAATGTGACATGGAGTTAAATACTCATTTCTTAAAAACAATTTTCGCTAATTTTATCATTAAATGGGCAAAGGCACATAGCTCTACATCACCACTTTATTTCAAAAATCTGTTATTTTGCTAACAACAGCTTGCATCGATATATTGACTTTAACATGCTGACATCGTCACAGATTATGTACTGTACCGAGGTATTTCCCAGATTTGCCTGAGTGTATTGGTGACGCGTTTTTGAAAAAACGTTTTTTTAAATTTAAAGTGCCCAATTATTTATTCCAATTAAGGGGCAGTTTAGCATGGCCAATCCACCTAGCCTGCACATCTTTGGGTTGTGGTGGTTTGACTCACTCAGCCACGGGGAGGATGTGCAAACCGCACACGGACAGTGACCCGGGGCTGGGATCGAACTCGGGCCCTCGGCAGCGTGAGGCAGCAGTGCTAACCACTGCCCCACCGTGTCGCCGCATATTGGTGATGGGTTAACAAGGGGAGGAGGCAATAACTTGGCTCAAGAAGGTGGTAGACTTCCTATTTGCGAATCACAAGGTAGTGGGTTCAAGTCGCACTCCAGCATAGAGTCTCGGCTAACACTTCAGTGTGAAACTGAGGGAGCGCTATGTTAATGATAATAAAACAAAGGCTCTGATTCAGTTAAGGTGGACATAAGTAACGCACGGAATGAAGAATGGGGAACTCTCCCAGTGTCCAAGCCATCAGCACTCTCTGCACGGACAAACCCAAATGAACTGGTTCATCATTTATCTCAATTCCATCCTGTGTACAAATTGTTTACGGCATTTATTCAAGTAACACCAATCAGCACACATCAAGAAGTTGTTTATTGGATATGAAGTGCTTTGAGAGATACGAAAAGGTGAGATATGAAAGTACATTTTTCATCATTGCTGTGGCATTGAGCAATGCAGACAAGAAATGGCCAGATCAGGGCAGCTCGGTGGCGCAGTGGGTTAGCCCTGCAACCTCACGGCACCGAGGTCCCAGGTTCGATCCCAGGCCTGGGTCACTGTCCATGTGGAATTTGCACATTCTCCCCTTGTTTGCCTACGTCTTGCCCCCACAACCCAAAAAAGATGTTCAGGATAGGTGGGTTGGCCATGCTAAATTGCCCCTTAATTGGAAAAAAATTAATTTGGTACACTAAATTTATTAAAAAAAAAAGAAATGGCCAGATCGACTCTGGTACACTCCACTGATCTCCACAAGCGCACCATTTGGGAATTCTTTCCAATAGTTCACACGGTGGAGTAATGACCACCATCAAGAGCTCCTAATCCTGAGTTGCTTCCAGTGACACTGAAAGATGCCTATGGGCCTGAGTCACGAGGTCAGGGCAAAGTTCATGTCCGGCACCCCATTGTGGTTGGCCGACAAGACGCACGTGAGAACAGTTAACCAGTTGGCTGGAACATCAGAGGCCAATTGGTTCTTTTGAATCCAGAACCTCTTCAACATTCAACACCTTCCAGAAAGGGGGAACGTTTATTTTGTGGAATAATAATAACAACTTAAATTTAGATAGCACCAGTGGTAATAAACCATCCCAAGGCATTTTAAATGACTTATAAAACGAAACACAACACTGAGTCAGATAAGCAACTGTTAGGTGAGGTGACCAAACCCTTGGTCAAAGAGCGCCTTAATTCAAACTCCACACGGACAACTGGGACCTCGGCGCCGTGAAGCAGCAATGCTAACCACTGCGCCACCGCGCTGCCTTCGGGATGATATTCCTCAGCAATTAAAGGTGAAGGCACAAATGGTGGAGCAATTAAAGCACAAAGATGAAGACATTCACAACCAGTTTAACAATATCAGCAGATGCCTCGCTCTTAATTTTTGCTAATTATAGAGACCATTCGTCCCCTCCCCACACTCCTCCACCACAAGCTGAGTGGGATCCCCGTGCTGACTAAAGACAGTGTTATATTGGTTGATGCCGAGTTGAGTAACTCAGGCCTGGTCCATATTAATATTGGGGTCAGTTTTGGGCTATTTCCCACCTTGCCAGCATGAAGAATCAGCATGGGCAGCACGGTAGCACAGTGATTAGCACAATTGCTTCACAGCTCCAGGGTCCCAGGTTCGATTCCCGGCTGGGTCACTGTCTGTGTGGAGTCTGCACGTCCTCCCCGTGTGTGCGTGGGTTTCCTCCGGGTGCTCCGGTTCCCTCCCACAGTCCAAAGATGTGCAGGTTAAGTGGATTGGCCATGCTAAATTGCCCTTAGTGTCGAAAACTGCCCTTAGTGTTGGGTGGGGTTACTGGGTTATGGGGATAGGGTGGAGGTGTTGGCTTGGGTAGGGTGCTCTTTCCAAGAGCCGGTGCAGACTTGATGGGCCGAATGGCCTCCTTCTGCACTGTAAATTCTATGATAATCTATGATTAATCTTGGACAAAGGTCAGGCACAACATTGTGGGCCGAAGGGCCTGTTCCGTGCTGTATTTTTCTATGTTCTAGAACATGTGTGACCAATGTTTGCCCTCGACACAATCAGCGTACAATCCAGAGCGAGGAGAAGCCCTGAGGCTAATTTAAGTTGGCCACAGAGCCGAAGCCTTGCCCCACCTCGAGACCTTGGCCCTAATGAGGTGCAAACCACTCAATCTTCCCACATCATTTGAATACAATTACGATATCAAATTATTCACAGGATGCCTTTTACGAGGCGCCATCAGACTATCAACTTTATGGTATAATAACAGTTAAATTACAGCACAGAATTCCATTACAAAGCATTCCATTTTGCCTCTTTTATCTCACCCACTTGCCTCGCAAAACATATAAACACACTTGGTTACCCAGACGAGACCAAACATTGAATGTTTCAATTCTGGATCTCATAAATCTGGTGCCAATCTCATTTGTCTTTCGCCCTGCTAAAGCCTTAAATATGACAGTAACTAATAGAAGTTAAAGATGATGACTTGCCTTAAAGTTGGCCGGTGTACACGACGTGCAGGTATGAGACGGCGATAAATCAAGTCCTTCAGGTGAAGCACCAACATATTTAGCTTGTGATTGCACATTCACCTTTCGCGTCAATCAGATGAGCAAGTGGCAGACAACAGAACCGAAGCTTCTGCCTCCTGCTCCCCTAATGGCGTGTCCTCTGCTTGGTGAGCCATGGCTCAGTCAATAGCACTCCTGCCCCTGGGTCAGAGGGTTTCAGAGGCGTTCAATTCCAATACGGGGACCTGAACACAAAATCTGGGCCCACAATCCAGTACAGTGCCTTAGAGTTTAAAATATATATTCAGGAAACTGCTATCTTTGCCTGTTCGTTGGTTGGTGCTATCATCCCCTCAGAATATGGACTGCCATGCGCCACCACTTCTGTCTGTCCTGTACGTCCGTGGTACAAACGTGTTACTACTGGCTGGGAAGATCGCAGAATGGAACCCTGGCTCAAAAGAACTTCTGTTTAGAAAATGTGGAGCTACAGGGCTGCCTGTTACATTTTAACAATAAAAGAAAATTCTTCACACGTGTGCACAGATTTTAAGAATAACACAGCTCACAAACGCTACCCTCTGCTGTGATGTTCTCAGTGAACACACAGTCCCTGTAACCCAATAGGCTATCCGTGGTCAGGTACACCCACTCCTAAACCAAGCGGCAGGTGCCACCCAATCGATCTTCTGTCGATTTGCCCTCAAATCCCTCCCAGATGATTATTACACCGTGAGCCAACTGATCTCACTGAACTCTCACTGAACTCCGCATGAGCGATTCCAAACCCCACTCTTGAACAGATAAGCCTTAGAATCTTCTTTCCAACAATGTTTTCCCTCAGCCGTTTTCAGCAAGGATCTGCCTCCAGGATTTCCAACTCTCTTTTCAGTGTTCCTTTGTCCTGAATAGCCATAAGTGTTCAGGTTTTTCACACAATCTCTCAGGTAGTTAGTTGGCAGCCGAATACTATTGCTCCAAAAACTGGAATGTGGACACCAGCCTTCTGATGGCTTCAGATATCTCGCTTTTCTCTCGACAATTTCACAGAGTCTGCCTTTTCTAGGTCTGTCAATGAGCAGTGCCCTGTTCCAATTCCAGTTCCTGTTTTCCTTTTTACTTCAATCTTCCTGGAAAATTATTTTCGTTCTCTAGTTTACAAAACTGACTGCACTTCAGTTTCTGGGCTTGCTTTGTTGCCCATTACCCCATGGTATGACTTTTCTTATAGCAAAGATGAGAGAGCTGTTCCCTCTCTAGTTTCCCAGCTCCAAAACTATGATGGGTTCAGTTAAATGCAAAACACATGGGGTGCAATGTTCCCAAAATTGCAGTGTTGGATCGGGCAGGAAAAGCTGTGTGTAAACTGCCGGCTTCACAGCTGCCTTTTCTCGCCTGATTTAACAGCACTGTCAGCAATTTCAAAGGACTGGCGTGGATCACACAGCTGGAAGGGCGGGGCTTAAACACGCTGACAACACACATTAAATTTCAGGCTCCCACATCAACAGATATAGGGACCACCTGTCGAATAAGTGAAACATGCTCTAAACCACACATGTAGAAGGGGAATCACTGAGTGGAGGCACTGCCAGGGGGTACTGTTATGGTACCTGGGGTAATGCCTAGGCATGTCTTTCAACCCTCAGTGGTAACAGGCATCTCTGCACTCCCAGCATGTCCATCCAGATTGCTTTAAGCTTTTGATAACCAGCAGTGATTTGTAATGGTGTGACATCACGGTGTGGTGACCAGAATTGCACACAGTACTCCAGCTGTGGCCCCACCAAAGTTCTAAACAACTCCAACATAACCTCCCTGCATTTGTAATCTACGCCTCAATTGATTAAAAACAAGTGTCCCATTTGCCTTTTTCACCACCCTATTAACCTGCCCTTTGTGGGCAGCACGGTAGCATTGTGGATAGCACAATTGCTTCACAGCTCCAGGGTCCCAGGTTCGATACCGGCTTGGGTCACTCTCTGTGCGGAGTCTGCACATCCTCCCCGTGTGTGCGTGGGTTTCCTCCGGGTACTCCAGTTTCCTCCCGCAGTCCAAAGAAGCTCAGGTTAGGCGGATTGGCCATGATAAATTGCCCTTAGTGTTGGGTGGGGTTACTGGGTTATGGGGATAGGGTGGAGGTGTTGACCTTGGGTAGGGTGCTCTTTGCAAGAGCTGGTGCAGACTCGATGGGCTGAATGGCCTCCTTCTGCACTGTAAATTCTATGATTCTATAAATTCTATGATTCTGCCTTCAGAGATCTATGGACAAACACACCAAGGTCCCTTTATTCCTCGGAATTTCCCAGTGTCAGGCCGTTCAATGTTGTCTGAGGAGCCTCATTGAGTTTCTGCAGTGCATCTTGCAAATGATGCACACGGCTGTTACCGTACATTGTTGATGGCGGGAGTGAAGGCTGGGTTGCAATCAAGTGGGCTACTTTGTCTTGACTGATGTTGAGCTTCTTGAGCATTGTTGGAGCTGCATTCACCCAGGCAAGTGGAGTGTATTTCTCACACTCCTGACTGGCCTTGTAGATGGCGGCTTTGAGGAGTCAGGAGGTGAGTTACCTGCCAGAGGATTCCTAACCTCTGGCCTGCTCTTGTTGCCATGGTACTTAAATGGCTAGCCCAATTCAGTTTCTGGCCAATGGTAACCCCCAAGGTGTCGATAGTGGGGGATTTTGCTCCTCCTCGTGTGTCTCATCTGAATCTCTCTGGCAAAGATGCCTACCAATTGAGAGGCAATGGGCGGAATTGTCCGCAAACCGGCGGGGCGGGCCACTCCGGCGCCAAGGAGTGGCGTGAACCACTCTGGCATCGGGCCGCCACGAAGGTGCAGAATCCTCCGCACCTTCAGGGGCTAGGCCGGTACCGGCGTGTTTGGTGCCGCGCCAGCCAGCACAGAAGGGCTTGGCGCCATGCCAACAGGCGCCGAAGGCCCACTGCCGGCCGGCGCATGCACAGGAGCACCAGTGTGTGCTGGCGTCATCCCAGCGCATTCACAAGGGGGTTCTACTCTGCACCGGCCATGGCAGAGGTTGACAGCTGCCGGTGCAGAAGGAAAGAGTGCCCCCACAGCACAGGCCCGCCCGCAGATCAATGGGCCCCGATTGCGGGCCAAGCCACCGTGGGGGAACACCCCGGGACCAGATCCCTCCATGCCCGCCCGAGGACTCCAAAGGCCATCCATGGAGCTGGGACCCGCTGAAAATAGGCGGCCACTCGGCCCATCGTGGGCCGGAGAATCGCCGGGGGGCCGCTGCCAACAGCCACCGACCAGCGTGCCGCGATTCCAGCCCCCGCCAAAACCCCGGCGTCGGAGAATTCGGCAGTTGGCGGGGGCGGGATTCACGGCGCCCCCCCCCGGTGATTCTCCGACCCGGCAGGGGGGGGGTCGGAGAATCCCGCCCAATTTGTGTGAAAGTAGGGGTTCATATTTTGCTCAGCTCTTGCTTACCAATAATATCAAGCCATTGCTGCATGCCTTTTGTGAGGGTCATGAAGAGTCCAGCACAAGTCTGTAGAGTCAAACGGGAAATATTATTACCTACAACAATATGTACACCGGGCCAATAGTTCACTATTGGTTCCCTCACTAGCCGGTACCACATTGGCCAGCTCTATTTATACAGCTGTACTGCTAATGATTGCCCCATTCCACCCCACTGCCCCCCCCCCCCACCTCCGACCACCACTACCACCACATTGAGGGAGCTCATAGTCCACAAGGAACATGGGGTAACCAATTGTCCCCAGCCAATATAACCGGGCAGATTATAACAATGTCCGTTGTAGCTGTCATATATAGAATACATGGAAATATTTACAGCACAGAAGCAGCCCATGGGCTGAATAGGGTTTTGCATATGTTTATACCCCAGACATGCTTTTTCCCATCCTACTTTATTTCATCCTATCCATTAATTTCTACCCCGGGTACCGGCTTCCCTCTAAATGGATCATCGCTATCGCCTCAATCTCCACACATTGTTGTGAGCTCCACAGTCTCTCTGACTGAAATTCTTTATTGGGTTTATCAGCGACTAAGCCCATTGTGGGATATCCTCAGGTTGCAAAAGGTGCTAAATAAATGCAAGGCAAGAAACCGTCAGAAAAAATGACAGGTGGGTGCAACCCATGATTTCATTTTTAACAAAATGAAGACTCAAAATGTCTCAAAGTCCTTCATCTGCAACAAAGTGGCTTGAAGTGGAGTTATGTTCAATAAGCGAGCACAGCATCCATTTTGGATCACCGAAGCTTACGCAGAGAGCGATGAGATGAATGATGAGAGGAATTATTTTAGCTGGTATTTGGCAAGAATTTCCTTCAAAGTCTCCCTCAAAGTCTTAAATGCTGTCATTAATGTTTTGAACTATGGAATGAGCAGACTTCAGATTAATATCCTAAATCATCCTGAAGGCGCTGCCTCGGTAGCGTACCACGTTTTCAGGCTCAATTATGTTCTCCAGTGCTGTGGGAATTGAGGCTCAGAACTGCTTACATCAGACTGCAGCCTTTGAAGCACATCCATCAATACACGCTGCTCAGTTTCATGTGAAGTTCTTCTGTTCTGTTATTTTCTTTTCTCCTGTTTCCTCCCTTACTGTCTGGGCGGCACGGTAGCACAGTGGTTAGCACTGTTACTTCACAGCGCCAGGGTCCCGGGTTCGTTTACGGCTTGGGTCACTGTCTGTGCGGAGTCGGCGTGTTCTCTCCGTGTCTGCGTGGGTTTCCTCTGGGTGCTCTCGTTTCCTCCCACAAGTCCCGAAAGACGTGCTTGTTCGGTGAATTGGACATTCTGAATTCTCCCTCCGTGTACCCGAACAGGCGCCGGAGTGTGGCGACTAGGGGATTTACACAGTAACTTCATTGCAGTGTTAATGTAAACCTACTTGTGACAATAATAAAACATTATTATTATCAAAGCAACAACTAATGTTAAGGTTTCAACAATGTCTCGGTTATAAGATTCTCAAACTTGCTCAAATTCCTCCATGGTCTCACTCCTCTCAATCTCAACAAACTCCTGCAGCCTACAACTCTGCAAGACATCTTTGCACTTCCAAATCAGGGCCTTGAATTCATTCTTCCCTCGGATGTGGGCATTGCTGGCACGGCCTGCATTTGTCACCCATCCCTAATCCCTTAGGGGCTGGTTTAGCTCACTCGGCTAAATCGCTGGCTTTTAAAGCAGACCACGCAGGCCAGCAGCATGGTTTGATCCCCGTACCAGCCTCCCCGGACAGGTGCCGGAATGTGGCAACTAGGGGCTTTTCACAGTAACTTCATTGAAGCCTACTCGTGACAATAAGCAATTTTCATTTTTTTTAATTGCCCTCCTGAGTAGCTTGCTGAGGCTATTTCAGATGCTAAGTGAATGGTCAATCACATTGCCGTGGGGCTGGAGTAACATGTAGGCCAGACCTCGTCGGGAAGGTCAGATTTCCTTCCCTGAAGGACATTTATGAAGCAGATGGGTTTTTACGAAAACTTATGGTCATTATTACTGAGACTAACATTTTTGCATATCTTCAATTATATTCACTCCACCATTGACCGCCTGGGCCCTGAGCGCTGGAATACCCTTGCTACACCTCTCCACCCCTCTTTCCTCTTTAAAGACTTGCCTTAAACTCAAACCCTTTGACCCAGCTTTTCATCAACTGCCTTGATGTCTCTTTATGTTGTTTGACACCAACAGTGGTTTGATAACCCTCCTTTGAAGCACTTTGGGATGTTTTACTTTGACAAAGTTGTTGTACAGATATAAGGGTCAGATTTCTCTAACCCCCCGCCAGGTCGGAGAATCGGCACGGCGCGGCGCAAATAGCAGTTGGGACGCAATTCTCCGCAGAACCCGGGCCCGAATGGGCCGACACGCCGATTCTCGTGCTCGGATGGGCCAAGCGGCCATCATAAAAAATCCGAGTCCTGCCGGGCGCCGTTCTAACATCCTCTGAGCCGGCGGGACCTCGCCGTTGAAGGGTCCAGGGGCGGCCTGTGGGGAGGGGAAGGGGGTATCCGACCCCGGGGCAAGCCTCCATAGTGGCCTGCCCCACGATCGGGGCCCACCGATCGGCGGGCCGGCCTCTCTGGCTGGGGGCCTCCTATCGTCCGCGCCGGCTCCTGTAGCCCTGCACCATTTGGCATCAGGGACGGCGCGGGAAAGAATGCCACCGCGCATGCGCTAGTTGGCGCCGGCCCAACTGCGCATGCGCGGACCCTGTGGCACCAGGTTCACGCCGGGATCGACAGCTGGAGTGGCATGGTCCGCTCCAGCGGCGTGATAGCCCCCTGTGGCTGGAGAATGGCGTCACGGAACGGGCGCCGACGTCGGAGTAAAGCACTCCCGTTTTTACGTCGGCGTCTACACTTATCCGTCCAATGGGAGAATCCCGTCCAACATGTTGTTCACTTTCTCCTGATTCCTCCATCAGGTGACTATTCGTCTGTATGAGTCTACACAATGAGTGTTACTAATCGATGTTCAACTGTGGTAGGGGGGCAGCATCCCCAACATCAAGCTTCTCCTCCCCCACGCTCACATAGCTTAAAACAGTAGTCACTAAATAACTTTCAGCAACAAGATGGCCTTGCCCAAAGGCGCCCAACTGCAATCCACAAACTCAGTCTAGGCCACAGACTGATCCTTGGAAATTTCTGGTGTGTTGGCCTCTGTATCTCACTGAACAGTGCACATGGGAAATTATACAACACTGTTGGGGGAATAAAGCTTTTAAATAACTCATAAGTGTGCTGATGATTGCAAAGAATTTAGCTTCAATTGTTTTGAAACTTTTATTGGCTATACAAATGCAACGTTTTACACTTCTTGCGGCACGGTAGCCCAGTGGTTAGCACTGTTACTGCACAGATTCAGGGTCCCAGGTTTGATTCCCGGGCCACTGTCTGTGCGCAGTCTGCACGTTCTCCCTGTGACTTTGTGGGTTTCCTCCGGTTTCCTCCCACAAGTCCCGAAAGACGTGCTTGTTAGGTGAATTGGACATTCTGAATTCTCCCGCCATATACCTGAACAGGCACCGGAATGTGGCGACGAGGGAGTTTGCGCAGTAACTTTATTGCATTCTTAATATAAGCCTACTTGTGACACTGATAAAGATGATTATTATTATTGTCTTTAACGCGAGATGGTCCTTATCACTCGTGTTTCTCTCTTTGCTTTTTGTTCATGAGTGCTTTGTCATTTATGCATGCCGCTGGATTGTCAATGCTAGCGTCATAGGCAGCACGGTGGCGCAGTGGGTTAGCCCTGCTGCCTCACGGTGCCTAGGTCCCAGGTTCGATCCCGTCTCTGGGTCACTGTCAATTGGATATTCTAAATTTATTTTTTTGAATGCTAACGTTATCAACCGGCAGTTATTGGGTTGCCAGCTACATCCAATGTTCATTATATTGTGCTTCATCCAAGATAAGGATTACAACAGAGCAACGGTTTACAGTTGTAATCTATTTCTTTTCATTGTCTTGAATCCGTCCCGACTTTCCAGGTAGCCTGGGTTGATTGATTTTGAACACAAACACAAAATAAATGTTCCATTGCAATAAACAAGACACAGTCTAAAGGATATTGCAATTTTAACTCCTTCTCAACGAGTTACCTGACGTGGTGATTTATTGGGATCCCTTGAAATGATGTGTGTGTGGAGCACAATACTTTATTTTGGGTGTGAATGCTTCATTGCAAGAGGAGAGTGCCGTCCATATGGTGCTCACTGATTTGATTTAATTTGATTTATTATTGTCACGTGTATTAGTATACAGTGAAAAGTATTGTCTCTTGCATGCTGTACAAACAATGCATACTGTACATAAGGAAGGAAGGAGAGACGACAGAATATAATGTTACCGTTATAGCAAGGTGTAGAGAAAAAATAAACTTTATACGAGGTAGGTCCATTCAAAAGTCTGATGGCAGTAGGGAAGAAGCTGTTCTTGAGTCGGTTGGTACGTGACCTCAAACTTTGGTATCTTTTTCCTGACGGAAGGAGGTGGAAGAGAGTATGTCCGGGGTGCATGGGGTCCTTAATTATGCTGGCTGCCTTTCTGAGGCAGCGGGAATTATAGATAGAGTCAATGGATGGGAGGCTGGTTTGCGTGATGGACTGGGCTACATTCACGACCTTTTGTAATTTCCTGCGGTAGAACATAGAACATAGAACAGTACAGCACAGAACAGGCCCTTCGGCCCTCGATGTTGTGCCGAGCAATGATCACCCTACTTAAACCCACGTAACCCGTATACCCGTAACCCAACAATCCCCCCATTAACCTTACACTACGGGCAATTTAGCATGGCGAATCCACCTAACCCGCACATCTTTGGACTGTGGGAGGAAACCGGAGCACCCGGAGGAAACCCACGCACACACGGGGAGGACGTGCAGACGGGCAGAGCAGGCTCCATACCAAGCTGTGATACAACCAGAAAGAATGCTTTCTATGGTGCATCTGTAGAAGTTGGTGAGGGTCGTAGCTGACATGCCAAATTTCCTCAGTCTTCTGAGAAAGTAGAGTCGTTGGTTGGCTTTCTTAACTATAGTGTCGGCATGGGGAGGCCAGGACAGGCTGTTGGTGATCTGTACACCTAAAACTTGAAGCTCTCGACCCTTTCTACTTCGTTCCCATTGATATAGACAGGGGCATGTACTCCACTACGCTTCCTGAAGTCAACGATAATCTCCTTCGTATTGTTGACATTGAGGGAGAGATTGTTGTTGTCACACCAGTTCACCAGATTCTCTATCTCATTCCTATACTCTGTCTCGTCATTGTTTGAAATCCGACCCACTACAGTGGTGACATCAGCAAATTTGAAAATCGAGTTGGAGGGGAATTGATAGGTGTATAAGGAGTATAGTAGGGGGCTGAGGACACAGCCTTGTGGGGCACCGGTGTTGAGGATGATCGTGGAGGAGGGGTTGTTGCCTATCCTTACTGATTGTGGCCTGTGGGTTAGAAAGTTCAGGATCCAGTCGCAGAGGGAGGAGCCGAGGCCAAGGCCACGGAGTTTGAAGATGAGTTTCATCGGAATTATGGTGTTAAAGGCTGAGCTGTAGTCGATAAAGTGGAGTCTGATATAGGTGTCTCTGTTATCTAGGTGTTCCAGGGTAGAGTGCAGGGCCATGAAGATGGCATCTGCTGTGGACTTGTTGCAGCGGTAGGCAAACTGTAGTGGATCAAGGCAATCTGGGAGGCTGGAGTTGATTCGTGCCATGACTAACCTTTCGAAGCACTTCATGATGATGGATGTCAGAGCTGGGGAGCTGAGACCGGGACTGTTCTCGGTAAAGTGGGGCGGCGAGGGTGTTGCCGGAGTTTGACATTGTCTGGCTTTAAAGTTGCTCAAATAAGGACAAGTCGATTACACAGAATCAACCCATAGCATCCTGCAGCAAAGAAAGTGGCCATTCGACCACCAGCTCTCCAACAGCTGTCGGCTCTGTCCCACTCCGCTGCCGTTGTCCAAATGTTCATCCACTTTCTATCTAAAGGCAATGTTTGATTCTGCTTCCCCCGGTGTTTATGGTGGGACGTGTCCTCTCAAATAGCTGCATAAAAACATAAGAAATAGGTGCAGAGTCAGCCATGGGGCTCCTCAAGTCTATTCCGCCATTACATAAGATCATGATAGACCTTCAGACTCAACTCCACCTTCCTGACCTGTCCCTAAATTCCTTAACTTCCTTAGTGTTCAACAACCTATCGGACCCTGCTCTCTCGGATGGAGAATTCCAAGAATTCACAACCCTCTGATTGAAGACATTTCTCCTCATTCCATTTGGTCCATCGAGTCTGCTCCTGACTGATCTGAACTGATAATCTTCAAGTCCACTTTCTGGCCTCTCTTCACAATCTCTCCCCATGGCACAGCCCTCACTGCCCAGGGATCAATCTAACAAACCTTTGTTGTGCTCGCTCAAAGGTATCTCCTTCTTTGGCAAATTATTGACAGAAGTTAATTTGAACCGGTGTGATGAATTGTATGATGAAGAAATGTTATATTTTATGTTTGATGCAGTAATGTTATTTACGATGCATACAACCAGTCAATCTGCTAAAGCTGTGACCAAAGGGGTTGTCAAAGTGAGGCATTCGTTGATTTTAACCATTTACTTGTTTACAGATATTGGGCGCATGAAATATTGTCTTGGGTTTTGGAGGATCCCCGGAGTGTAGATAATTTATGAGGGATTGTGTTTTGATACTGACTAACCAGACCATGGGACATCTTGTGGGGGGAGGCAGTAGAATGCCCGATGCTTAGGGTAGAGACGATGAAATTAGGGGGATGAGCCAGGTCTGGCAGTAGTATCAGTTTGCCATAGGATTATAAATTGAACAGAAGTGTCTTGAGTTTGCTCCTGAAATGTTCTCTTCAGGGTCCCGGCGCAGAGAAAAGCAAGTAAACCCGATTGTTAACTTTATTTATAAGTGATCTTTGAACTATATTGACTTGTTAAATTGGAATGTAGTTGTAGGAGGTAAGTTAAAGTTTTTCCTTTTATTTAAGAAGTGTGTTAACTGTTAAATATAGAGCTATTACTTTGTTGCTGATGATGTGGAGATGCTGGGGTTGGACTGGGGTGAGCACAGTAAGAAGTCTTACAACACTAGGTTAAATTCCAACAGGTTTGTTTCAAACACTAACTTTCAGAGCACAGCTCCTTCCTCAGGTGAATGAGGAAGGAGCAGTGCTCCGAAAGCTAGTGTTTGAAGCAAACCTGTTGGACTTTAACCTGGTGTTGTAAGACTTCTTACTTTGTTGCTGATGTGATTGGTTTTGTGTTTAAGACAAAGTTTGTTTTAACACAGAAGGTACCTATTGGTCAGTGTTATCACTCCTGCAGTGCAATCGCCTTTCCTCACAGTTTAGCATATTGATAATAGTTGTGCACTCATCTGGGATCCTAACCCAGTCAAATGAATAGTTGGCAGAGAAAAGGATTGGTGGCTATGACAGCATGAATGGGTATTTAAACTTTGGGTCTTGTGACATAAATTACATTCTGTGAATTCCTACTTACCCCATCAAACAAAACAAGGTGCATTCTAATGGCCTTGGATTAATCAAATCAGCAGTAGTTAAGATTAACTAACTCCGCAGGAAGGTCTCAAGGTCTTTGTCCAACTTTGTTAAACACTGTTATTTAAATATAAGGCAAGTTCATATCTTTCCATTTCTTCATTCACTTCTCATGCCTAGTAAAGGGATGGATAGATAACCTGCCCCAAGGCCTCATCCACAAAATCCCAGACTCGCAGGATGGTAATAGCATCAAAGGAAGCCATTCAGCCTATCGTGTCTGTGCTAGCTCTATGAACAAGCCTTCCCCCCGTCACCCTGCACATTCCTCCTTTCCTGTTAATAATCAGAATCCCTCTTGCGTGCCCCGATTCAATCTGCCTCCAGCACATTCTCAGACAGCGCATCCGAGACCTTAACATTCGCTTCTTGAAAATGTTGTCCCTCATGTCTCCATTGCTGTTCTTACCAGTTATCTTAAATCTGTGCCATCTCATTCTCACTCTTTCCCCCAATGAGAACAGCTGCTCCCCCTCCACTCTGTCCTGACACCTCATTATTTTGAAACTTCTATGAAATCTCCTCCCGACATTTCTGTGCCAAGAAAAACAGCGCCGGCTTCTCCGCTCCATCTCCGTAACTGAAGTTCTTCATCCCGGTAACCATTGTCATGGACTTTCTCTGCACTCTAATATCTTCACTTCTTTCCTGAAGTGTCGTCCACACTAATCACAATACTCGAGCTGAGGCCAAACCAGTGTTCTAGCCAGGTTTAACATGACCTCCTTGCTCTTGTACTCCATGGGCGGGATTCCCCGACCGCCCACCGGGTCGGGGATTCTCCGGGCCCCGATGGGCCGAGCGGCCATCCATTTTAGGCCAGTCCCGCCGGCGTGAATTGCTCAACTCACATACCGGCAGGACCTGGCAGGTAAGCCGGCGGGGCAGTCCTCGGGGGGGGGGGGGGAACCGACGCCGGGTGGGTACCCCCACGGTGGCCTGACCTGTGATCGGGGCCCACCGATCTGCGGGCGGGCTTGTTCCGTGGGGGCACCCCTTTTTTTTTAATATATAAATTTGGAGTACCCAATTTATTTTTCAAATTAAGGGGCAATTTAGCGTGGCTAATCCACCTAGCCTGTACATCTTTGGGTTGTGGGGGCGAAACCCACGCAGACACGGGGAGAATGTGCAAACTCCACACGGACAGTGACCTAGAGCCGGGATCGAACCTGGGACCTCAGTGCCATGAGGCAGCAATGCTAAGCACTGTGCCACTGTGCTGCTTGGGGGGGGGGGTGGGGGCACTCTTTCCTTCCATGCCGGCCCCTGTAGGGCTCCACCATGGCTGGCATGGAGCAGAGAACCCCCCGCGCATGCGCCAAAATACGGCAGCCGGTCTGCGCATGCGCGGAATCGCACCGGTGGTTCCGTGCATGCGCGAACTCGCGCCGTCCCTTCGCCGCCAGCTTGTGCGGAGACTTTCGGAGGCTGTTGATGCCGGATTGGTTGGCGCCGGTTCTACCGCCGGCGTGGGGATTTAGTCCCCAGAAGGGAGAAACCCGGTCCATGTCCCTGTTAATACAGACTAGGATACTGTATGCTTTATTAAGTGCTTCCTCAACCTGCCCTGACACCGTCAATGACTTATGCACAGAAGCACCCTGCTTCTGCACCCACTTTAGAACTTAGAAAATCCGATTTGAAAGGGACCACCAGGAGAAACAATGGGGTGGCTCTTCAATTAACATTTTTCTCCCTATGAAGAAATAGCTGCTGCATCATGAGGATGGTCTTGGGAGGGAAGGTATAAAGCAGAGA
Organism: Scyliorhinus canicula; assembly: GCF_902713615.1. Lineage (NCBI taxonomy): Eukaryota > Metazoa > Chordata > Chondrichthyes > Carcharhiniformes > Scyliorhinidae > Scyliorhinus > Scyliorhinus canicula. The sequence continues at coordinate 16,426,016 of NC_052146.1, forward strand.
CTCCAACACTATATCAGTGCAATATCCTTAGAATAAAAATAATGTAACATGCGTGACGGTTGGTCCAGTGTTCTGGTGGGATTCTCCGAGCCTCTACCGGGTCAGAGAATCGCCGGGAGTGGGGGGGGCTTTGGCGGTGGGGGGGGGGGCATGAATCCTGCCCCGTCCGGCTGCCGAATGCTCTGGTGCCGGGGATTTGGCGGGGGTGGGAATCGCGCCGCGCCGGTCGGGGGCCGTTGGCAGCGACCCCCCTCGCCCCGGCGATTTCCCCACCCGCGATGAGCTGAGTGGCCGCCCATTTTCGGCCATCCCGCCGGCGTAAATTACAACAGGTCCTTACCAGCGGGACCTGGCTCCACGGGTGACCTCCGGGGTCCTCGGTGGGCGCGGGGGGAATCTGGCTCCAAAGAGCAGGAGCAGCAGCAACATTGAGAAATGCAGAAAAGATGCTTAATCTTGATCTGCCAAAAAATTACCCATCTATTAGGCTTTTGTCAATAAACTAATAGATGTTAAAAGCAAAATGTATCTTCTTGATTGTTGTCGTAAATTTATAAATTGGAAGTCTGCAAGACGAACATTGCAGTCAAACTACTCTGTAATTATCTGACAATAGTGTTCTGACTCATATCCCTCGAATTTGTGCGTTCTGTTGATTCATAAACACAAGAATGGAAGGGAACAACAATTACCAGTTCATTAGGAAAAAGGACAAACCAATTAGACAGCGGCAACAAAGTGCTTGGACCTGGCTAGCAGGCCAGGCTATCGCCAGAAGGAAGTCAATTTGAGTCAGTTGAGACTGACGTGCGCCGCAGGGTGCCAGGCAAAGGGAACAGAATTTTGCTGACCCTTCGGAGGCAGAATGGGAAGGCTGGAAAACCCGTGAGCAAAAAGGGGTCGGGAGGGAAAGCTGTGCCTTGCCCAAGCCACGACTTATTGTGAAAGGGGTGCACAGCAACAGCTCGAACGCCTGCCCACCAGAGGCCAATTCAAGTATTCACCCGGTCTGTTAAAGTCCATTTCATGCTCCTGCCAGCAGTTTGCAGGCATCGGCACAGCCACCTCTGTCATGTGGGCACGTGGTCAGGAACGTCCTTGGGACCTCCAACTGACCTCCTGGTGGCGGGGGGGGGGACTCTGAATCAAAATGGCTGTTAGGGCTGGGTTAGCTCAGTTGTCTAGACGGCTCGCGCGTGGCTCGGAATAAGGCCAACAGCGTGGGATTCAACCCCCCATTCCGGCTGAGGTCGACTTGGTGCCTGCCTCCTCAGCCTACCCTATACAAATCACAGCATGAGCTACTGGCAGCCCTCGAAGAGTCGAGGATGCCGCCTGAAGAAAAAGAAGGAAACGGCTGATGGCATCGCCATCACAGAGATTGCCTGTGCCCGGCTTAATGGGCTCCGATTACTGCCGCTACCTTTGGCAGAAAGCTCAGCAACTCCTGCTGAAGTGCGGTGGCGTTCACGCCCCTCTGCTCTGCCGGGTTGAGGTTTGGGATTCCGGCTCGGAATATTCATCGTCTGCCGAATCCTCTGCACCCTCCTTTCCGAACAATCTCTCCAGCCGTTGTGGCTGCCTCTCCGGCTGCTGCTTTCCCTTTTCAAGTGGCAACCCACTTGAGGAGACGATGGTTTTAGTGGTAGTGCTGGCAGCCCAGAGGCCCAGGCTAATTCTCTGGTGACGTGAGTTCAAATACCAGCATAGCAGTTGGTGGAGTTTAATTTAATTAATAATAAATCTGGAATATTAGGATAGACTCTGTAATGGTGACCATGACAACTATCTTATTGTTTTAAAAACCCAAGTGGCTCATGACTGTCTGTGCGGAGTCTGCACATCCTCCCCGTGTGTGCGTGGGTTTCCTCCGGGTGCTCCGGTTTCCTCCCACAGGCCAAAGATGTGCAGGTTAGGTACATTGGCCATGATAAATTGCCCTTAGTGTCCAAAATTGCCCTTAGTGTTGGGTGGGGTTACTGGGTTATGGGGCTAGGGTGGAGGTGTTGACCTTGGGTAGGGTGCTCTTTCCAAGAGCCGGTGCAGACTCGATGGGCCGAATGAACATAGAACATAGAACAGTACAGCACAGAACAGGCCCTTCAGCCCTCGATGTTGTGCCGAGCAATGATCACCCTACTTTAAACCCATGTAACCCGTATACCCGTAACCCAACAATCCCCCCATTAACCTTACACTACGGGAAATTTAGCATGGCCAATCCACCTAACCCGCACATCTTTGGACTGTGGGAGGAAACCGGAGCACCCGGAGGAAACCCACGCACACACAGGGAGGACGTGCAGACTCCACACAGACAGTGACCCAGCCGGGAATCGAACCTGGGACCCTGGAGCTGTGAAGCATTGATGCTAACCACCATGCTACCGTGAGGCCTCCTTCTGCACTGTAAATTCTATGAATGCCCTTTAGGGAAGGAAACGCCGTCCTTACCCGGCTTATGTGTGACTCCCGGCCCACAGCAATGTGATTGACTCTGAACTGCCCCTCTGAAATGGTCCAGCACGTTACTCAGTTCAAGAGCAATTAGGGATGGGCAACCAAGTGAGCGATGTCCATATCCCAGGAAAGAATAAAAAATGTTCCCCTTTACATGTTAGTGCTGAAGCTAACGATGGTTAGAAACCACTCAAAATCAGTCCTTAGAGCAATGAAGGGCTCAAGAACAAAATAAAAATGTGTGGTGGGCTTCTCCATCCGTTCACGCCAGCGGGATTCTCCCTTCCCGCGGCAGTGGATGGGAGATTTGGCTGAGCGCCAAATTCCCCGTCCTCGCGAACAGCGGCGGCGGGGCGGCCTCGCAAGTGGAAAATCCTCGGCCATGAATGGCCCAAAAGTACTGGCCTTAAAGCAGTTGCCAACTCTGGCTGGGCGTATTCTGGACGCGCAAGGTGGAAGCGACATCATAGAAGGTGCGAGTGGGTTCCAAGGGAGATGCGAAAGAGCAAAACCAACCAATTTAAATGAGGCAAATGTGATGAACTTGCAGCGAGGACATCGCTCACTTTGTTGCCCATCCCTAATTTGCAGCGATTGAAGGTTGGAGGAAAGAAAAACCTTTTCTCACTCTTAAGTTTCTCGACGCAAAGTGCAATACCCTGCTTTCAAACAGGGATATTAAAAGATATTGAAAGATGCTAGAAATTATGCAGAAAAGAATATTTTTTTCTCTCTCTCCATCCCTGTGTTTTATTGAAATGAAGTGGGCAGAACCCCTATTCATGCCTATCACACTCAGATTCATACTTGTTCTTTGAGCACAAATGTCGTGTTATGTACTCTGGGATAACACAGGCTGCAACTGGATGCAGCTTTAACCAAAAGATACTCCAGACATTGAAGTTAGTTCAATCTGATTTATTGAACCAGTTCTCTATAAGTTTGACTCTCTGCTAACCTAAGTTTGGTTACTCTGTCTGACTGAACCAGACTAGCTCTTAGCCACGTGCTGGAGGTGTGATACTGTACATACACCCTGACTCACTCTGTAGGTGTTCATCAGTGGAAAGAGGCGGAGTGTGTGTGCCTCATGCCTTTTATAGTGAGATACCATCTCTGAGTGTCCTGCCTGCTCATTGGTCATGTCCTGTTCTCTGTGTTCATTAGCTGCCTGTCTGTGTATCATTATCTGCATCTCTGCATATCATGACATCTCCCCCCCTTTTTTAAAATTTTTTGTTGGCACATGGGAACATACTTACATGAGGTGGCATATATTAACATATTTACATGTGAAGACAGCTGTCTAATGTGAGAAAACAGAACATAGCAAACAAAACAAATGTTCATAAGTCCAGTCTCTGGGGCTTGCGTCTGATCCTTGTCGACCGCCAGAGAGGTGGTAGTGGGGACGACGGCGCCTTGGCAGGCGGGATGGAAGCCTGATTCGTGGCCTCGTAGTTCGAAATATCAGGAGGTGGCAAAACAATGGACGGAAACGGAGAAGAAAGCGGAAGCGGGCAGGCAGCTTTGCGTAGTGCCCGTCTGTTTCGTCGCACAACAGAACCATCAGCCATACGTACAACATACGAGCGGGGCGCAGCCTGTCGAACAACGACAGCTGGAGCAGACCAGCCACCATCCGGCATCTTGATCCTGACAGTGTCTGCCGGGGATAACACGGGCAAATCGGTGGCATGAGCATCATAGCCCTGCTCTTGCTGGTTTTGGAGCTGCTGCACCCCAGTACCGGGAGGTGATCCAGGTTGGGCAAGTGTATGGCTGGAAGTGTCGTCCCTGTTCATCAGGAGTTGAGCCGGCGACATGCTAGTGGACAGTGGGGTCACCCTGTATGCAAGCAGTGCGAGGTAGATGTCAGAAGCAGAATCCGCGGCCTTGCAGATGAGCTGTTTCACAATGTGCACCCCTTTTTCAACCTTCCCATTGGACTGCAGATAGTGTGGGCTGGAAGTGACATGTTTGAAATGGTATGACTTGGCAAATATAGACCACTCGTGGCTGTTGAAGCACGGGCCATTATCACTCATGACAGTGAGTGGAATACCATGCCTGGAGAACGTCTCCTTACAGGCCTTGATGACGATCCGAGATGTGAGATCTGAGAGCTTCAGGATAATTGGAGAAATAGTCAATAATCAACACGTAGTCTCGACCATTCGCACAAAAGAGGTCGATGCCAACCTTGGACCATGGGGAGGTCTCGATTTCATGCTGCTGGAGCATCTCCTTGCTCTGCACTGGCTTGAAGCATTGATAGATCGCACAGTTGAGGACCATGTTCGAGATGTCCTGGCTGATACCGGGCAAGTAGACAGCCTGACTGGCTCTGCGTCTGCACTTCTTGACGCCCAGGTGTCCCTCATGGATTTGGCAGAGCACCAAGCTCTGGAGACTGAGTGGAATGACAATCCGGTCCAGCTTGAGGAGGATACCATCAATCGGCGTCAGGTCGTGCTTTACATTGTAAAATTGAAGGCATTGCCCTTTCTGCCGGCCATTGGCGAGGTGGTGCATGACACGCTGCAAGAAGGGGTCCTTGGCTGTCTCCTCGCGGATACCAACCACCTTCTCATCAGACACCGGGAGGGTGCTAGCACACAGCTGCACCTGTGATTCAATTTGCCCGATGATTTCCAGCGGTTCATTAGGCAATGTGATGGAGCGGGACAATGCATCACCGATGATGAGCTCCTTGCCAGTCGTACCTTCTGAGTTTGAGGAGGATGCGCTGCAACCGAGGCGTCATGTCGTTCAGGTCCTTGTGGATAATGTGGACCAGAGGCCTATGATCCGTCTCGACAGTGAATGTCTGCAGGCCGCAGACATAGTCGTGAAACTTGAGAATACCAGTGAGAAGACCCAGGCATTCCTTCTCTATTTGCGCATACCTTGTTTCGGTGGGTGTCATGGCCCTCGATGCGTAGGCTACCGGTGCCCAGAATGAAGTGTCATCGCGTTAAAGCAGCACCGCACCGATGCCATCCTGGCTCGCATCTATTGAGATCTTCGTCTCCCTGTCTGGGTTGAAAAATGCCAAGACTGGTGCTGTGGTGAGCTTGGCTTTCATCTCCAACCACTCTGCTAATGTGCTGCCTTCCACTCAAAGGCAGTGGGCTTTTTACTAGGTTTTGTAGGGCCATGGTGTGTGAGGCCAGGTTTGGGATGAACTTGCCCAGAAAATTGACCATGCCCAAGAAGTACAACACCGCCTTCTTGTCTTCAGGGACTTTCATGGCTTCGATGGCCTTGGCCTTGTCTGTGTCCGGGCGCACGCCCTGCTGAGACATCTGGTCACCTCGGAACTTGAGTGTCGACATGAAAAAAGCAACATTTGGCCCTGTTCAGCTTCAGGCCATTGGCATGGACACGGCGGAATACCTGCTGGAGACGGGAAACATGCTCCTCAGGGGTCGTGGACCATATGATGATGTCGTCCATGTACATGAACCCCTTCAATGCCCTCCATCATCTGCTCCATGATGCGATGGAAGATCTCCAAATGGCATGCGATTATAGCAGTATCTGCCAAACGGTGTGTTGAAGGTGCAGAGCCTTCTACTGGACTCTTCCCGCTGGATTTGCCAAAATCCATGTGACGCATCTAACTTGGTGAAAAAATGTGCGTGTGCCATCTGACTGGTGAGTTCCTCCCGCTTCGGGATGGGGTAGTGTCTACCCATTATATTCTGGTTGAGATCCTTGGGATGAATGCAGATGCGCGGGTCTCCCGAAGGCTTTCTAACACATACCATCGAGCTGACCCAGTCAGTTGGGTCGGTTACCTTGGAAATGATGCCCTGTTGCTGAAGATCCTTGAGCTGTGCCTTCAGGTGCTCCCTCAGCGGAGCTGGGACCCAGCGTGGTGTGTGGACCACTGGCTTGGCATCAGGGCTGGGATTCTCCCCTACCCTGCGGGGCGGGGTGTCCCGGCGTGTCGGAGTGGCGTGAACCACTCCGGCATCGGGCCGCCCCAAAGGTGCGGAGGTCTCCTCACCTTTAGGGGCCAAGCCCTCACATTGAGGGGCTAGGCCCGCGCCGGAGTGGTTTCCACTCCACCGGCTGGCGTGAACGGCCTTTGGCGCCACGCCAGCCGGGGCCGAAAGGACTTCGCCGACCGGCGTAAGTCCGCGCATGCGCCGGAGCGTCAGCGGCTGCTGACGTCATACCGGCGCATGCGCAGAGGAGGGGGTCTCTTCCACCTCCGCCATGTTGCAGACCATGGCGAAGGCAGAAGAAAAAGAGTGCCCCCACAGCACAGGCCTGCCCGCCGATCGGTAAGCCCTGATCACGGGCCAGGCCACCCCCCAGGGTCAGATTGCCTCGCGCCCCTCCCAGGACCCCGGAGCCCGCCCGCGCCGCCAATCCTGCCGGTCAGGTAGGTGGTTTAATCCACGCCGGCGGGAGAGGCCTGTCAGCGGTGGGACTTCGGCCCATCGCGGGCCGGAGAATCGGCGCGGGGGTCCCGCCGACCGGCGCGGCGTGATTCCCACCCCTGCCAAATCTCGGGGGGGTAGAAAATTCGGGTCACGGCGGGGCGGGATTGACGCCGGCCCCAGGCAATTCTCCAACCCGGCAGGGGGTCGGAGAATCCAGCCCCAGGTCGTAGCAGAATCTTGTATCGATATGGCAGCGTGCCCATCCCATCGAACACATCCAGATGTCGTCAATGCCGGCGTGAAGATCCACATTGGAGGATGTCGTTGTGTAAACCCGCTGCACGAGGTTCAGCTGCTCTCAGGCATGCGCGCCAAGTAGGGATGCTCTGTCTGGCTTGACAATTTCAAAACGTAACCGTGCATGGGTGCCCCGGTTGGAGATGAGTAGATGGCAGGATCCCAGTTCCGTGATGGCATTTCCGTCGTAGTCCAGGAGCCTGCAGGCTGCTGGAAGGACATTGGGGGGCTTCTTGATGCGTTTGAAATCTGCCTGTGAGAGGAGGTTGGCAGACCAGTGTCCAGCTTAAACTGTGCACACAGACCGAAAGTCTTGTGACTTAGTGCCATTCCCCTGAATTTTCCCCACATGCCTGCACATTGTTTCTATTCAAGTAATCATCGAGTGCCCCCTGGAATGCCTCAATGGAACCGGCCTCCACCACAGTTCCAGGTAGTGTATCCCAGGCGAACCCCTCGATGTGACTGATGACGAATTATGGGGCTGATTTGTTCAGAGAACCCCTTTAAAATATCCCACGTCAGCACGGTGGCGCAGTGGTTTGCACTGCTGTCTCACGGCGCTGAGGACCCGGGTTCGATCCTGGCCCCAGGTCACCATCCGTGTGGAGTTTGAACGTTCTCCCCGTGTCTGCATGCAGAGGCTTGTCTCCTCAACACTGGGGAGACTAACCACTTTGCGGGACATCTTCACTCAGTCCACAAGCATGACACCGACCTTCCTGTTGCGTGCTATTTTAACTCAGCACCTTGCTGGCATGTCCACATGTGCATCCTCGACCTGCTGCAAAGCTCCAGTGGAGCCCAACGCAATATAATAAATGTTAGTGTCACAAGTCGGCTTACATTAACACGGCAATGAAGTTACTGTGAAAAGCCCCTGCTCACCACATTCCGGCTCCTGTTTAGCTTCACAGAGGGAGAATTCAGATTTTCCAAATTACCTAATCTGGAGGCGCAGCGTCTCATCTTCCGATTGGGCACGCTACAGCACTCAGGACTCAACATTGAGTTCAACAACCTTAGACTGTAATCTTTCTCCAACATCTTTTCAAAAAGGAATTCCATATGTTTATTGTTTCAATGCATAAACCCTCCCCTAACCCCACACCGGGCCATCTGCCTGTTGTTCTTAAGGTTGCTCCACCTTGCTGCCATCTCTCCCAGCTACTGTTTACTATCCAGCACATTTTCCCTCTCTTTAGTCTTTAGGTCTGGTGAAGGGTCACGTGGACTGGGAACGTTTTCTCTGTTTGCTCTCCCCTCAGATGCTGGCAAAAATGCCGAGTTTCTCCCGCGCTCTCTGTTTGTGTCTTCACGAGAGACTTAGCTGATTACAACCGATGGTCCTTTCTAAATACCGATACTGCAGCCTTCCTCCCAAATTTCACAGGGTGGGGTGGTGTTAGGGGCCGATAAACCATGTGTCCCCCCCCCCCCCCCCCCCACCCCCCGTCCCTCCCGTCCCCCCCCCACCGACAGTAATTCCACAAATTCAGGCGCAGAACAGCTTATTACTACACTTTAATGAGGCCAATTTCAGGCCGTTGCCAGGGATATCGAATGAATATCCAAACCAATATGGTGACACCATAAACTTTAACCTCACCCCCTCCCATTATAATCCCCTGCCACCGCCCCCCCCCCCCCCTCCCCCCCCCTTTAGTTTGCAGTAAACAGAAATAAGTTTTTTAAAAATGTATTGCCAATTTTTAGAAAGGTAAACTGAGGTTTAAGAATAATGTTTCTTTTTTTATGACGGCACGGAGACGCAGTGGTTAGCACTGCTGCCTGTTGGCGCCGAGGACCCGGGTTCGATCCCGGCCCCCGGGTCACTGTCCGTGTGAAGTTTGCACATTCTCCCCGTGTCTGCGTGGGTCTCACCCCCACAACCCAAAGATGTGCAGGGTAGGTGATCGGCTAAATTGCCCATTAGTTGTAAAAACACAATAACTGGGTACTCCAAATTTATAAAAGGAAAAAAAAAGAATAATTTTTCTTTACTTGTGGCATAAATGCCCAGACACAATCCTTGGGGGAAACAAACCGATCCTTCCAGAATCGGGCAGTCAGAAATCGTGCTTCGCTGTGCGTGGGCAAACTTTACTCTTCGCTAGCATGTTTGCACAAGACGTTCCCCCCACCCGCCCCCTCACTCCCCCGCTTCAAACCCTGGGAGATGGGGGGAAGGGGGTGGGCGTAGTTGGAGGGGATCAGTCTCCGCATTGCACATTACAGACAGGCAGGAGCTGGAGATTGACACATTTGAAGTGTTTCTCGCAGCGAGACATCACTTGTATCATTCTCTGCCACCATCAAATATTTAACAGCCCAGGGAAATTGGTCTGACAGAGAAGGGCGAAGGGAAAACAAAATTAAATGGATTTCTCAGTCATTTGCTGATTCCCTTGAAAAAGAAAAGGCCCCCCCCCCCAACCCCCGCCCCCGTCGTCCGACCTTCCCTAAGGGTAGGGAACAAAAGAAAATATTTTCTTTCAACAGACCAGATCTGCACTCATTATTCCCGGAGCTGCTGTCAGTAAGTTTCAGAAGGAGACATGCCGAGCGAGACTCTCCAGTCTTCAAAGATGAAGAGTGGATTTGAAAGGGTCTTTATTCTTTCTTTTACCCCCTAGCTCTTAGCGAGAAGAGTCATTGAGGGCGCATGGCAAAGTCACTAAATTAATTTAAGACGAATTTCATCCCTCCAATCACTGGGAAAATCTGAAGGCGCATTTAATGGTCAAAAGAGTTTGGCTTATTTTGTTCCTATGGACTGATGGTTCTGTTTGTAGCTGGGCAAAGTTACAGATCAAATCAAGAAGTTCTAAAGCGCCTTCCAGCACAGAAGGAGGCCATTCGATCCATCATGTCTGGGCCAGGCCACTTCGAACAGAGCCTGTTCCAGTTGTCCTGGGATCTTACAGGACAGGACGTTGCAGTTCAGTCCATTTTCCTGTGCCACTACTTCAGTAGAATTATCCAATTAAACCCATTCCCTTACTGTAATGACCCCCAGGAGACCAATGGGGATGACCTTGATCTCCCCTTACGCCTCGTGGATCCCCTGCTGAGGGGCAGAGTTCTATCAGCGGGGCTCATTAAAACCCATCGATTAGGGCCTACCAGGAATGGAACCAGCATCTTCGGATGGTCCCAGCTGGAACTAGATGTATTTTCCGTCACTTCCCCCCCCCCCCCTGCGGATCCAGAGAAGGTTCACCAGAATGATCCCTGGAATGAAGAGCTTATCATATGAGGAGCAGTCAAGGAGTCGGAGTCTGTCCTCGTTGGAGTTTTGAAGGATGAGGGGGGATCTTATTCAAAGTTACAGGATACTGCGAGAGTGGACGTGGAGAGGATGTTTCCACTTGTAGGATAAACTAGAAGCAGAGGACACCATCTCAGACTGAAGGGACAAACCAGTTAAAACAGAGTCGAGGAGGAACTTCTTCAGCCAGAAGGGGGTGAATCTGTGGAACCCTTTGCCGCAGAAGGCTGTGGAGGCCAAATCTCTGAGTGTTTTTAAGACAGAGTTAAATAGGTTCTGGATTAATAAGGGGATCAGGGGTTATGGGGAGAAGGCAGGAGAATGGGGATGAGAAAAATGTCAGCCATGATTGAATGGCGGGGTAGACACGATTGGCCGAGTGGCCTACTTGTGCTACTATGTCTTATGGTCTTTACGGCTTTGCTTTGGCTTTTTTAATAAACCTATCTGTTTGAATCCTTTTGGCACTGCTGTGATTGTAATACTGGCGATGAGGAAAAATGAACTACAGGGGGCGATTCTGCATTCTGGATTCTCGTTACATAGGAGCAAGGTCAGAACAGATCAGAAATGCCGCTCTTCTGGAGGCTCGATGCTTTTGACTGAACAAAGAACAAAGAACAAAGAAAATTACAGCACAGGAACAGGCCCTTCGGCCCTCCCAGCCTGCGCCGATCCAGACCCTTTATATAAACCTGTCGCCTATTTTCCATGGATTTACTTCCCTCTGTTCCCCGCCCGTTCATATATCTGTCTAGGTGCATCTTAAATGATGCTATCGTGCCCGCCTCTACCACCTCCGTAGGCACCCACCACTCTCTGCATTAAAAACTTTCCACGCACATCTCCCTTAAACTTTCCCCCTCTCACCTTGAAATCGTGACCCCTTGTAATTGAAACCCCCACTCTTGGAAAAAGCTTGTTGCTATCCACCCTGTCCATACCTCTCATAATTTTGTAGACCTCAATCAGGTCCCCCCTCAACCTCCGTCTTTCCAACAAAAAAAATCCTAATCTACTCAACCTTCCTTCATAGCTAGCACCCTCCATTACAGGCAACATCCTGGTGAACCTCCTCTGCACCCTCACTAAAGCTTCCACATCCTTCTGGTAATGTGGCGACCAGAACTGCACACAGTATTCCAAATGTGGCCTAACCAAAGTCCTAAAGAACTGTAACATGACCTGCCGAATCTTTTACTCAATACCCCGTCCGATGAAGGCAAGCATGCTGTATGCCTTCTTGACCACTCTATTGACCTGCGTTGCCACCTTCAGGGTACAATGGACCTGAACTCCCAGATCTCTCTGTACATCAATTTTCCCCAGGACTCTTCCATTGACGGTATAGTCCGCTCTTGAATTTGATCTTCCAAAATGCATCACCTCGCATTTGCCTGGATTGAACTCCATCTGCCATTTCTCTGCCCAACTCTCCAATCTATCTATATTTTGCTGTATTCTCTGACAGTCCTCCTCGCTATCTGCAACTCCACCAATCTTAGTATCATCTACAAACTTGCTAATCAGACCACCTATACCTTCGTCCAGATCATTTATGTATATCACAAACAGTGGTCCGAGCACGGATCCCTGTGGAACACCACTAGTCACCTTTCCCCATTTTGAGACACTCCCTTCCACAACTACTCTCTGTCTCCTGTTGCCCAGCCAGTTCTTTAACCATCTAGCTAGTACACCCTGAACCCCATAAAACTTCACTTTTTCTATCAACCTGCCATGGGAAACTTTATCAAACGCCTTACTGAAGTCCATGTATATGATATCTACAGCCCTTCCCTCATCAATTAACTTTGTCACATCCCCAAAGAATTCTATTAGGTTTGCAACACATGACCTTCCCTGCAAAAAACCATGCTGCCTATCACTGATGTCTATTTTCTTCCAAATGTGAATAGATCCTATCCCTCAGTATCTTCTCCAACAGTTTGCCTACCACTGACGTCAAGCTCACAGGTCTATAATTCCCTGGATTATCCTTGCTACCCTTCTTAAACAAAGGGACAACATTAGCAATTCTTCAGTCCTCCGGGACCTCACCCGTGCTCAAGGATGCTGCAAAGATATCTGTTAAGGCCCCAGCTATTTCGTCCCTCACTTCCCTCAGTAACCTGGGATAGATTCCATCCGGACCTGGGGACTTTTCCACCTTAATGCCTTTTAGAATACCCAAAACTTCCCCCTTCCTTATGCCGACTTGTCCTAGAGTATTTAAACATCCATCCCTAGCCTCAACATCTGTCATGTCCCTCTTCTTGGTGAATACCGATGCAAAGTACTCATTAAGAATCTCACCCATTTTCTCTGAGTCCACGCATAAATTCCCTCTTTTGTCTTTGAGTGGGCCAATCCTTTCTCTAGTTACCCTCTTGCTCCTTATATATGAATAAAAGGCTTTGGGATTTTCCTTAACCCTGTTAACCAAAAATATTTCATGACCCCTTTTAGCCCTCTTTATTGCACGTTTGAGATTTGTCCTACTTTCCCAATATTCCTCCAAAGCTTGATCAGTTTTAAGTCGCCTAGATCTTATGTATGCTTCCTTTTACATCTTAGCTAATCTCACAATTCCACCCGTCATCCATGGTTCCCTAATCTTGCCATTTCTATCCCTAATTTTCACAGGGACATGTGTGTCCTGCACTCTAATCAACCTTTCCTTAAAAGACTCCCACATTTCAAATGTGGATTTCCCCTTAAACAGCTGCTCCCAATCCACATTCCCTAGCTCCTGCCGAATTTTGTTACACTTGGCCTTTTCCCAATTTAGCACTCTTCCTTTCGGATCACTCTCGTCTTTGTCCATCAGTATTCTAAAACTTACTGAATTGTGATCGCTATTCCCAAAGTAATCACCGACTGAAACATCAACCACCTGGCCGGGATCATTCCCCAATACCAGGTCCAGTATGGCCCCTTCCCGAGTTGGACTATTTACATACTGCTCTAAAAAACTCTCCTGGATGCTCCTTACAAATTCTGGAGGACGGGGCCCAGAATGCTGAGTGAATGCGCTACTTTCTTAAGGCGGCACTATTGTAGGGGGTGATCACCAGAAGGCGATGCTCCTGACCGCCTGTGGGGCTCCGACCTTTATTTTGACTTTATTCTTTCATGGGTTATGGGCACCCACCATTGTTGCCCATCACTAATTGCCCTGCAGCCAAGTGGCATTTTCAGAGTCAACCACATTGCTGTGAGTCTGGAGTCACAAGTCGGCCAGACCAGGTAAGGATGGCAGATTTCCTTCCCCAAAGGTCATTCGTGTACCAGATGGGATTTAACAACAATCGACAATGGTTTCACAGCCGACATTAGGCTTTTAATTCCGGATTTGGATTTGGCCAATTCACCCAACATCTTTGGATTTGTTGGAGGAAACCGGAGCACCCGGAGGAAAACCCACGCAGACACGGGGAGAACGTGCAGACTCCACACAGACAGTGACCCAGCGGGGAAACAAACCTGGGACCCTGGAGCTGTGAAGCCAACAGTGCTAATCACTGTATTACCGTGCTGCCCACTTTCTAAAGTGCAGAAGGAGGCCATTCAGCCTATTGTTCTGCCACCTTCAAAGATTTGTCTACATACACCCCCCAGGTCTCTCTGTTTCTGCATTTTGAATTGGCCAATGTACTTAATATTGCTTCTCCTCATCCTGCCATTCAAAATGTATCACTTCAGACTTTACTGCATTACATTGCACCTGCCACATCTGCTCATTTCACAGTCCCCCTTAAGTCTAGTCTAGATTTAGATTTATTGTCACATGTACCGAGGTACAGTGAAAGGTATTGTTCTGCGTACAGTCCAGGCAGTTCACTCCATACATGAAAGCATAGCACATACGATAAATACACAATGTAAATACATAGACATAGACATCTGGTGAAGCATATGGAAGATAGAGCTACAATTGGTTTACAGGTGCAACAGGTGATTAAGAAGGCAAATGGAATTTTGTCCTTCATTGCTAGAGGGATGGAGTTTAAGACTAGTGAGGTTATGCTGCAACTGTATAAGGTTTTAGTGAGGCCACACCTTGAGCATTGTGTTCAGTTTTGGTCTCCTTACCTGAGAAAGGATGTACTGGCGCTGGAGGGTGTGCAGAGGAGATTCACTAGGTTAATCCCAGAGTTGAGGGGGTTGGATTACGAGGAGAGGTTGAGTAGACTGAGACTGTACTCATTGGAATTTAGAAGGATGCCGGGGTGACTTTACAGAAACATATAAAATTATGAAGGGAATAGATAGGATAGATGTGGGCAGGTTGTTTCCACTGGCGGGTGAAAGCAGAACTAGGGGCAGAGCTCAAAATAAGGGAAGTAGATTTAGGACTGAATTTAGGAGGAACTTCTTCACTCAAAGAGTTGTGAATCTATGGAATTCCTTGCCCAGTGAAGCAGTTGAGGCTCCTTCATGAAATGTTTTTAAGATAAAGATAGATCGTTTTTTGAAGAATAAAGGGATTAAGGATTATGGTGTTCGGGCCGGAAAGTGGAGCTGAGTCCACAAAAGATCAGCCTTGATCTCATTGAATGGCGGAGCAGGCTTGATGGGCCAGGTGGCCTGCTCTTGCTCCTAGTTCTTATGTTCTTATTATGGAGAAGATGTGTAGAAATATCAGTTCAGTCCATAAGAGGGCCATTCAGGAACCTGGTAACAGCAGGGAAGAAGCTGTTTTTGAAACTGTGTGTGTTCTCAAACTTTTCTATCTTCTGTCCGATGGAGGAGGTTGGTAGGGAGAAAAATCCAGGTGAGAGGGGACTTTGATTATGCTGCCCACTTTCCCAAGTCAGCTGGAGGTGTAGACAGAGTTAATGGATGGGAGTTGGTTTCACATGATGGACTGGGCTGTGTTCACAACTCTCTGTAGTTCCTTACAGTCTTGGGTCGAGCAGTTTCCATACCAGGCTGTGATGCAGCCAGGTAGGATGCTTTCTATGATGCATCTGTAAAAATTGGTAGAGTCAATGTGGACATTCTGAATTTCCTTAGTTTTCTGAGAAAGTATAGGTGCTGTTGTGCTTTCTTGGTCGTAGCGTCGACTTGGGTGGACCAGGACAGATTGTTGGTGATGTGCACACCTCAGAATTTGAAGCTGTTAACCACCTCCACTTCAGCACCATTGATGCAGACAGGGCGTGGATGACACTTCACTTCCTGAAGTCGATGATCATCTCCTTAGTTTTGCTGACATTGAGGGAGAGATTGTTGTCGTTGCACCATGCCACTCGGTCCTCTTTCTCCCTTCTGCACTCTGACTCATCGTTGTTTGAGATCCGACCCACTAGTCGTGTCATCAGCAAACGTGTAGATGGAGATGGAGCAGAAGTTTGCTGCACAGTTGTGTGTGTATAGGGAGTATAGTAGGGGGCTACGTACGCAGTCTCCTAACTGCTCACTACATTTCCAAGTTTAGCATCACTTTCATAGAACATAGAACAGTACAGCACAGAACAGGCCCTTCGGCCCTCGATGTTGTGCCGAGCCACGATCACCCTACTCAAACCCACGTATCCACCCTATACCCGTAACCCAACAACCCCCCCCCTAACCTTACTTTTTAGGACACTACGGGCAATTTAGCATGGCTAATCCACCTAACCCGCACATCTTTGGACTGTGGGAGGAAACCGGAGAACCCGGAGGAAACCCACGCACACACAGGGAGGATGTGCAGACTCCACACAGACAGTGACCCAGCCGGGAATCGAACCTGGGACCCTGGAGCTGTGAAGCATTTATACTATTCAAATTATGTCCTGCATGCCCAAGTCTTGGTCAATAATAAATATCATAGAAAAATATCCAAAGGTACTTCATTGGAATGTCATCAGACAAACTTTGACAAAATAACCCCCCCTTTGCACTTTGGAGTAAATTCCAGACCAACACAAAACTGCATTTTGCAATGGGTTGCTGCTTAAAAGTGGAAACAGTAACTTCAGTCTCTGTCTGCAGTCTCTCGCTGCGTGCCAGGAGTGGGAGCAGAGGCACATCCTTGTCTATATCGCCAAAAGCACCATTGTTCCTGATGCTCAGCCACCAGGAGATTATATGACACATGCTGTGCCCGACTCCGCAGCACCAAATGACAGCTCTACACGCGGAACTGAAGCAAAAGCCTTCTCTCGTTTACCTCACAGGGATGGCATTGTCTGCAATACTGTAAACTATATGCAGCCATACACAAAGAATGGTATGGCAACTGCTCGGTCCAAGATCGCAAGAAACTGCAGAGTGTGGTGAACTCAGCCCAACTCGTCGCACAAGCTTGCCACCCCCACATTGATTCTGTCTACACCTCCCGCTGCCTCAGGAAGGCAGACAGCATTGTCAGAGACCCCTCCCACCCAGGCATTGCCCTCTTCCAGACCCTTCCATCAGGCAGAAGGTCTGAAGAGTTGCACATCCAGACACAGGAACAGCTTTTACCCCACATCTACAAGACTCCGCAACGACTCTCTCTCGGACTGATCTGTTCCCTGTAAGAACACTATTCACGACGCCCTATGCTGCTCTTGCTCATGTATTTGCTTTGTTTGGCCCCTTGTTCCGCACTGTAACCAATCACTGTTTGTCAATGTACCATTTGGCAATGTTCTCTGTTGATTATTCTCTTTGTCTATATGAACGTACTGTGTACGTTCCCTCGGCCGCAGAAAAATACTTTTCACTGTATTTCGGTACATGTGACAATAAATCAAATCAAACCAAAATCAAATCAAATCAAAAACCTGCATTTGTTTGGCACCTTTCACAACTGCAGGACGTTCCAAAATGCTTCCCAGCTAACAAAGGATTTTTGCTCACTTTCATAATGTAGAAAACATCAATTCGCTCACAGCAAACCCCCACAAACCCAATGTGACAATGAGCAGATATCATGATGAAAGTTCAGGGACAAACATTGCCTCGAATGTCCCTTTTCGCTTCAAAATAGTGCCTTTAGTTGTTTTATGTCGACCCTAGATAATCCTTGATCTTATCCAAAAGATGGTACCTCTGCCAGTGCAGGTGTGTCTTGCTAGAACTTGTGCTCATGGCACTGGGATAGGGTTAGAACCCGCACCCTTCCACCTCAGAGAAAGAAAGAATGACTTGCATTTATGTAGCACCTTTCATGACCACTAGATGGCCCTCGGGGCTTTATATCCAGTGAGGTCGTTTTTGAAATGTCGTCATTGTTGTCATGCCGAAAGTCAATTTGCACACAGCAAGACCCATAACCTGGTGATGTTGATTGAGGGGTAAATATTGTCCAGGACATGGGGGATAGCTCCCCTGCTCGTCTCCAAGATAGACCCGTGGGATTTTATTTCCATCCTGAGTGGGCAGATGGGGCCTACGTTGAACGGCGCCACGGAAAGACAGCAGCTCCGGCCGTGTGGCACTCCCTCAGTACTGCGCTGGAAGGTCAGTGTTGACGTTGGTGCCCCACGGTCTGGAGTAAGGGGGTGGGGGGGTGTGGGGTGGGGGGCTTGAACCTCAGACCCTGTGGCTCCGAGGTGAGAGCGCTGCCAAATGTGCCGTGAAATTGTTTTAGGAAAGCCTTCTCTCTCCACGAAATGAAGCAGGGGTGCTCAGTCGATCAATCTGTTGTCCCGTGCAAGCTCTGCAATGTTAAATTTGCTGCTGCTGAGACAGCTTTGGAGATCACACACATCAGCTTGTGTTCCAGGAACAGTGACACTTCTCTTTTTAAAGAAAAGAGCTGGTCCCTGAGACACAGAGCAGAAAATCACATGCCCCAATTAAATTTGAAGTGCCTCAGCTTCAGCTGAAGTTATGCCAAATGTTCCAAACGATTTTAGAAAAAGTCTGAATTGCCTCCGCGGGTCGTCGGAGTAATATCTTGGCAGAGTTCTCCATGAAATGGGCCATAATTGAATAATTCAAACTTATTTTCTAGCTGAGGAGCATTCTTTTTCTGTCCTCTTATCTCAGTTGGTATAACAGTCTGTGCTGAGGGGGGTGATGCACGATCAATTGCACAAAGACTTGAGTTGGATACAACTGAGGCTTTATTGCTCTAAGATGTGTGGCCTCCCACAGCAGCTGGCAAGATGGCTGCAGCATGGAGGACACACATATTTATACTCCGCCTACGGGGCGGAGTTAGCAGGCAGGGACTACCAACGTACCTGTAGTACAGGTCCTACCATACATCCTCTAATAGAGGCGGGGGTGCTTCTGCTGGCCGCAGAAGTAACATACGCCATACCTCATATGCCAAAGGCTGCTAGAAGGGGCCACGCTTTGGGTTTGAATAGTTTAACCGCTCGCACACCCCGCTCATGAACTCAAAAAGAATATGCTGATCGGGCAAGGATTTATTGATGAACATGTATTTCCTTAGCCATGCGGGGTGCGGGTGTTGGGGTGTTTGGGGGGGGGGGTACGGGTTGTCCCAGTGCAGGTGGGATTTGAAAATCGAGTTCCCAGAGATCACCTCGGGATCATCATCGAATTTACAGTGCAGAAGGAGGCCATTCAGCCCTTCGAGTCTGCACCGGCCTTCGGAAAGAGCACCCTACCCAACCCCACACCTCCACCCTATCCCCATAAACCAGTAACCCCACCCAGCACTAAGGGCAATTTTGGACACCAAGGGGCAATTTAGCATCTTTGGACTGTGCGAGAAAACCGGAGCACCCGGAGGAAACCCACGCACTCACGGGGAGGATGTGCAGACTCCGCACATACAGTGAACCAAGCCGGGAATCGAACCTGGGACCCTGGAGCTGTGAAGCAATTGTGCTAACCACCATGCTACCGTGCTGGGATCCTGGCACCCAAGGGACAGATCTAAATTTTCAAATGGTCGGTTGGGTGGGGGGAATGGGAAGCCAATTAATGGCCCATTAGCCCCCCACCCTCCCCCGGGAGCTTGTTAAGGGGCCTGTGGGGTTGCGAATGTGATTTTTAAAATTCAGTTCAACCAAGTTGGACAGTCTGGTGCACATTAGACCAAGAGAACCTTTCCTTCCATTTATTCAAAGCTGACCTTCCCTGCATCTCCTTTCCCTAGTACCTGCACCCTCGCCTCATCTCGCCTGCATGCCCCCTTACAGTGCCACGGTCACTATCACCCTGTAAGGAGCTTCTCCAGGGTAACACATTTCTCGGGAAATATAATAAGGGATGCTTTGACCAATGCATCATGGCATCAAGGGATTGGATTGGATTGGATTGGATTTGCTTATAGGGGCTGGTTTAGCACCTGGGCTAAATCGATGACTTTGAAAGCAGACTAAGGCAAGCCAGCAGCACGGTTCAATTCCCATACCAGGCTCCCCGAACAGGCGCTGGAATGTGGCGACTAGGGGCTTTTCACAGTAACTTCATCAAAGCCTACTTGTGACAATAAGCGATTTTCATTTCATTTGTCACGTGTACTGAGGTACAGTGAAAAGCATTTTTCTGCGAGCAGCTCAAACAAATTATTTAGTACATGAAAAGAAAATACATAGTAGGGCAAACATAAAATACACAATTTAAATACATAGATACCGGCATGGATGTAGCATACAGGAGTGTAGTATTAATCAGATCAGTCCATAAGAGGGTCATTTAGGAGTCTGGTGACAGTGGGGAAGAAGCTGTTTTTGAGTCTATTCGTGCGTGTTCTCAGACTTCTGTATCTCCTGCCCAATGGAAGAAGTTGGAAGAGTAAGTAAGACGGGTGGGAGGGGTCGTTATACATAGTTTACATAGAATTTACAGTGCAGAAGGAGGCCATTCAGCCCATCGAGTCTGCACCGGCTCTTGGAAAGAGCACCCTACCCAAGGTCAACATCTCCACCCTATCCCCATAACCCAGTAACCCCACCCAACACTAAGGGCAATTTTGGACACTAAGGGCAATTTATCATGGCCAATCCACCTAACCTGCACATCTTTGGACTGTGGGAGGAAACCGGAGCACCCGGAGGAAACCCACGCAGACACGGGGAGGATGTGCAGACTCCGCACAGACAGTGACCCAGCCGGGAACCGAACCTGGGACCTTGGAGCTGTGATGCAACAATGTGATGCAACCAGGCAGGATGCTTTCTATGGTGCACCTGTAAAAATTGGTAAGATTCAATGTAGACATGCCGAACTTCCTTAATTTCCTGAGGAAGTATAGGTGCTGTTGTGCTTTCTTGGTCGTAGCATTGACGTGGGTGGACCAGGAAAAATGTTTGGTGATGTGCACCCCTCGGAATTTGAAGATGTCAACCATCTCCACCTTAGCCCCATTGAGAGTGAGGTTTAGAGAGGTTGGGGGAAGGTGGGAGTGCTGTTGGTGACCAAAGCTGTTTGATATACTTTTGGTGTGGTCATTGCCTTCTGTTATGCATGACCTATCTTATCTAGAGACACTGTTTTTACTCTGGTACTTGCTTCAAACTAATTTATTACCATTACATATGCTTAGTTTCAGAGTAAGTATTTCTCTCCTGAGTACAGTGTTCTATCCTCTCTCCCGAGACTCGATCTCAAGGCTGCTGATGCCACTGGGACATCATGATCTACATCACTCATTAGCATAGCTATTCCATTAAGCCATTAAACTATACTAATGTCCGGGGATGTGGGGAGGTGGGAGGGTGATGATGCAGTTTGAAGCAACTAAAACTTGCAACTTCCCTTGTGGAGTGAGATACCCTCAATCACGACACAGGAGAGAAGATAGATGATTCAAAGGCTTTAATCATCTGAGAACTGTACAGCAGCCGAGAAATGTGCTCATCACATGTTGCCTGAGTGAGCCTTATCTTATATACCGTTTCCTGGGGGCGGAGCCAGAGGCGGAGTCCCCCAGGGTTCCAAGCCCGGTCTTAAAGGGCCAATGCATTAAAGGTAAGCTACTGATAACATTCATCACATTGAGTCACAACGTAATCATCTCTCTGCCGGCTCTGACTGCCTGCTCTAATTGGCGAGGGACCAGCAGTCCCCAACATGGCTGCCGTCTGCCTTTACCTCCGGTGGCAGACAGGCAGCTCCCGCCTACTGGAGATGATCAGCATCTCTAAAGTGGGTGCTAAGCCCACCTCCTGTCCAATTAGGCTATTTGAATTAAAAAACTCACGTCATGAGCGCGACACTGTTGAGGCACGTAACCCGGGATCAAACGAGATGTCGGGTTCCTGGTACCACTGTATGCAGTAGAGTAAGCAGTAGGGAAGCCATGTTTGCATTCTGAGTCTCTACCCTTACTTCCGATTTTGGAAAACATTCAAAAAACAGCAACGGAATTCTCCATTCCTGTGTTGACGCTGGGGCAGGATTCGTGGACTTCCACGACAGCAAAATTGGATCGATTCAGCTACTGTTGAGGGGCTAGCACCGGAGTGGAACACAATCGATTCCACCAGCGACAAGAACAGCAGCATGGACAGCAGCCCTCCTCGGAGCTCAATTCTGGGGATGACACAGATTTCCCGTCACAGCTGTCCCCTACACCCTCCACCATCCCAGAGACACTCATCTCGGTCGGGCACTTCAGTGAAGCGGCTCCTGGGAGCCCCTTTGGTGGCGACACACAGCTGACCCGGTACAGAAGTTGGAGGGCGGAGCATCTGAGGGGCAGGACGGTCGGAGGGCGAGCTGACCCCAGGGACGAGCTACCGTCCAGACGGGTTTGAGGATTCTGGAATGGACAGTCCCACCGATTGTGGATGCAGTCACAGAGCCAGGGACTACATGACGGGTTGTCAGCGAGCATCCAACACCTGCAGGCGCCTTTGAGTAGACCATGTGATTCCCCTGGTTGGCAGGTGCCGGCAGGTTGGGTGGGGAGGGTGGTATGGCAGAGGGTAAGCGGAGGGGGTAGGGTGGAGGGTAGGGGCTGGGGTGTGGGGGTGGGGGCACTCATGTGACTGGTGTCACTCTGCAGGAGCCAGGGTGAGTGGTCACAGGGGTGTGCAGAGAAATGGCTGCCTTGCTGGCTGTGGCAATGGCAGACAATGCCCGGGCACTGCCCAGTCCCGTGATGGGGATCATTCAGCCACATGGCCCGTTTCCCCATCATCCCCCCCAGCTGCCCTGCCCAGCCCTGGCAGAGCCCCCTGCCTCACCGACCCTAGCCAGCCCGGCCAGTGTCTGGCCCAGCAGCCCTCAGTCGCGCCTCTCCGGGTACTGCCTCCTCTCTCTCTTCCTCAGCAGCCCCGATGACGATTTCACGGTTTTTAAAAGCACAAGTGAACCTCGCTGTCGGGAATTTGGTCGATCGGAGGCGGAGAATCGCGGAGGCCCCGGAGAATACCGGGCCGGGCCCACTAATGATATGCCAAGGGTGTTTACTGTACGTGCGTTCTGGAACACATTGATGCTGCTGTTGAGGCAATGGGAAATTTTGATTTGCCGTGAAAGTGGCACCCGCCACGATTTCAGCTCCGGAACCAATTCTCTGCCCAATCGCGTTACCCAATTTCAGCGTCGGCGAACGGAGAATCCACCCTAGTTCTTTCATAGGCTGGAAAACACACATACAAACACACACATGCACACACACACATTGTGGCAGCACGGTAGCACAGTGATTAGCACTGTGGCTTCACAGCGCCAGGGACCCAGGTTCGATTACCGGCTGGGTCACTGTCTGTGCGGAGTCTGCACATTCTCCCCGTGTGTGCGTGGGTTTCCCTCCGGGTGCTCCGGTTTCCTCCCACTGTCCAAAGACGTGCAGGTTTGGTGAATTGGCCATGATAAATTGCCCATAGTGTCCAAAAAAGGTGAGGAGGGGTTATTGGGTTACGGGGATCGGGTGGAAGTGAGGGTTTAAGTGGGTTGGTGCAGACTTGATTGGCCGAATGGCCTCCTTCTGCACTGTATGTTCTATGTTCTATATTGATGGGTGGAGAGACAATTGGATGATGCCTTACACAGTTGAACAGTCTGTAGATTGGGTTGCCTGCAGCTGTGCTACTGCCCCCATTGCACGTTGAAGACAAAGATTAGTGGGGGAGATAAACTGGTGACAGTAAACAAAAGAATAGATGTTATGGTGAATGGGAGGCAGACGTCACATGACGGTTGGGAAAAAACAATGTCTCACAGCTGAGTTCAAATCTTGTCAAGTGAGGCATAATCTCAACCCTTCTTTATGGGGCATGCGATTGAGCTGCGCCAACCTGTCCTCTTCTAATGATTCCACCTTTCTCCATCTTGTGTAATTTGACTGTGAATTAATCTTGTATGTGGATCTGGTAGATAAATTGGCATACTTGCAATCTGGTTTGGCACAGTGGGCTAAGACAGCTGGCTTGTAATGCAGAACAAGGCCAGCAGCGCGGGTTCAATTCCCATACCAGCCTCCCGAACAGGCGCCGGAATGTGGCGACTAGGGGTTTTTCACAGTAACTTCATTGAAGCCTACTCGTGACAATAAGCGATTATTATTATTATTATCTCCTGCAGGTGTAATAGTGCAGCTCCCTTGAAACCGCCAATTTTGTCAAATCATTCAGGATGTTTCCATCCTCGGTCATGAACTGAGATAATTGGCAAAGTTACTGAGGGCGAACTGCCTTGTAATGTTTGAATGATCCCATGGATTGTTACTAGTTTGAATGCTCAACTCGCCTGTAGATCTGGAATCACTGGACCCATAGTTTTCACAATGTAGAACATCTATGACACCCAGGACAATGGATTCTGCATATGGAATTGGTGAACCATTGCGTGCTGAAAGTTTTCACAGTGTAGATTTCATTATGACCTTCGATGTCTGTCGATACATGTCTTTTAGAATCCACTGAGGTAGTATATTGGCACTCTCCCCTGTGTCAATCTTGGCCAATGCCGAATCGTTACCAACTTTCTTCAAGCAGATAACTTGAATCTTGGCGAACACTTTGGACTGTGTGATGGCGTCTATGCTTTCCACAAGTCTGATAGTGTGAACCATGTGCTCACTTCTTCCTCTCTTTCTGTGCATCATCACAGGGGTTCGATTCCCCTCTCGGGTCACTGTTTGTGCGGAGTCTGCACGTTCTCCCTGTGTCTGCGTGGGTTTCCTCTGGGTGCTCTGGTTTCCTCCCACAGTCCAGAGAAGTGCAGGTTCGGTGGATTGGCCATGATAAATTGCCCTTAAGTGTCCAATAAGGTTGGGTGGAGTTACTGGGTTACAGGCATAGAGTGGAAGTGTGTGGGCTTGGGTAGAATAATCTTTCCAAGGGCCGGTGCAGACTTGATGGGCCGAATAGCCTCCTTCTGCACTGTAAATTCTATGATCACCATTTTCTGGTTTGTCGATCGCCTCACGTGTATCTTTCTGTCGAGATACGGGGTGGTCATCCATTGTGCATGGCTCTTTGTAGCTGCCTCATCCTTTGCTTTAATTCACTGCTGCTGCCAATGGCCTGTACCTGGGGTGAGCGTCAATTTAGCCATATTCATGCCTTTCACCCAGGAAGACAAGTTGTGGCTGGAACCCACCATGGATTGGATTGGATTGGATTTGTTTATTGTCACGTGTACCGAGGTACAGTGAAAAGTATTTTTCTGCAAGCAGCTCAACAGATCATTCAGTACATGGAAGAAAAGGGAATTAAACAAAATTCAAGAAAATACATGAGAATACATAATAGGGCAACACAAGATATACAATGTAACTACATAAGCATTGGCATCGGATGAAGCATACAGGGTGTAGTGTTAATGAGGTCAGTCAATAAGAGGGTCATTTAGGAGTCTGGTGACAGTGGGGAAGAAGCTGTTTTTGAGTCTGT
This sequence comes from Scyliorhinus canicula, assembly GCF_902713615.1. NCBI lineage: Eukaryota > Metazoa > Chordata > Chondrichthyes > Carcharhiniformes > Scyliorhinidae > Scyliorhinus > Scyliorhinus canicula. Next base: position 16,451,188 of record NC_052146.1, read on the forward strand.
TCATGCGTGTTCTCAGACTTCTGAATCTCCTGCCCGATGGAAGAAGTTGGAAAAGTGAGTAAGCCGGGTGGGAGGGATCCTTGATTATTCTGCCCGCTTTCCCCCTGCAGCGGGAGGTGTAGATGGAGTCCATGGATGGGAGGCAGGTTCGTGTGATGGACTGGGCGGTATTCACAACTCTCTGAAGTTCCTTGCGGTCCTGGGCCGAGCAGTTGCCATACCAGGCTGTGATGCAGCCCGATAGGATGCTTTCTATGGTGCATCTGTAAAAGTTGGTAAGGGTCAATGTGGACATGCCGAATTTCCTTAGTTTCCTGAGGAAGTATAGGCGCTGTTGTGCTTTCTTGGAGAAATGGAACCTGTGTTTTATATTCAATTTACTGTTCAACAACTCCCAAAGCCAGCCCAGTATAATCTCAACCTTCTCTGGCTTGATTTTGATGACTTTATTTTGCGAGTCTCCCTTGATTGCTATCGGTCCATTTGCGAGACTCCCTTGATTGCCAACGGTCCAGTCCACACCCAAGTCAGTCGCCATTCCCAGCGAAGCTAATCCGGTCCTCTCGATGCGCTGTGCCGCTGATGGAACTGACAGGCTTGTAAGCTACGATGTCACCGTGAGGGATCCATCTGCTCTTTACATGAACACTATCTCGGTGCTGTGTCTTCAAAGCTTTACTTTACAGTCACCCGCTGTGTTTTCAACACTCCCCAATGCTGCGACTTCGATACGGTCTGACAAAAACATCGCATGCCATATAGAATAGCCAAGGCTGTTCATCATAATGTACCTGAAAAACAGAAAGGAAGGCGATTATTTCAATGGTGATATATTTTTTATGAAGTGAGGATGTACAAAGGGGTCTGGCTGCCCTTGTACACCAGTAAGTGGAAGTGGAGAGGCTGGTGAATCAAGCAGTTAGGAAGGCAAATGCTATGTTGGCCTTCATTGATCGAGGATTTGAGTTCAGACGTCGGGACATCATGCTACAACTATACAGACCCTTGGTGAGACCACACCTGGAGGATTGCCTGCAGTTTTGGTCTCCCTAACTAAGAAAGGATACACTTGACAGAGTGGGAGTGCAGCGGATGTTCACTAGGCTGATACCGGGGTTGGCGGGATCATCCTATGAGGAGAGATTGGTTCGACTAGGCTGTCTTCCCTCGAGTTCAGAAGGATGAGAGAAGATCTGATTGAAACATATAAAATTCTAACAGGGATGGGCTGATGCAAGGGGAGGATGTTGACCTTGTTGTAGCAGGGGCTGGTTTAGCACAGTGGATTAACCAGCTGGCTTGTAAAGCAGAACAAGGCCAGCAGCGCGGGTTCAATTCCCGTACCAGCCTCCCCGAACAGGCGCCAGAATGTGGCGACTAGGGGCTTTTCACAGTAACTTCATTTGAAGCCTACTTGTGACAATAAGTGATTTTCATTTTCATTTTGTCCCTGGTTGGGGAATTTAGAACAAGGGGACACAGTCTCAGGGTATGGGATCGACGAGGTTGAGGAAAAATGCCTTCATTCAAAGGGTAGTGAAGCTGTGGAATTTGCTACCACAGAAGGCCGTGGAGGCCAAGTCGCTTAATGTATTCAGGCCAAATGGCCTACTCCTGCTCCTAGTTTCTATGTTTCCAAGTTTCCTTGTTAACCTTGTTGCCAGGCTGTTTGAACATTGTTGAGGAATATGTCATGTTTTTGTATTAACAAGTAACTAATCACTCATCAGGGATTGGGGAAACACATTGTGGGTTCATTTATTAAGGCGAGGCACAGGAGAACAGATTTATATATATATAAAGGTATAAAGCTTGAATACATCAGAACTGTGTGTATGCTCTGCTCAAAGCAAAAGTGAAACTAAGACTGGATTTCATGACACACTTTCCTACTAGTGATGTCATGCTGATACCCCTTTATGGCATATTACAACAGAACATGTCCACCACAGCTGTCCGCCGACATGTCGGACAGCCTATGGGCTTCTATTGTTTAAGAGACAGTGTGGCACTTCACTCTCTCAGCCCTGAACCTGCATCTACCCGTGTTCCTTGCCACTCATATAGTAGATTTCAGCCTCCTCCAGCACCCGTGGCATCCACCCACATCTCACATCAGGGCAACAGCAGCAGGAGATGTACTGAAACTCGCTGAACACATTTTCAGAGGTCAGGACATGGTGCACTGCAAGTAAAGGCTTGCATGATGCATGGACAGGCAAGACACCCACAAATGATGACCAGTGCTTAATCGTGCATATGTGGGATAATTGAGTATTCACTGTGTTGATAATGTAAGTGGAGTGACTCTGTAACAGTTCATTATTGGACACTGATGGCATCCCAAATTCTACACCCTTAAACGCCCGCAACCATTATAGCAACTAGTAGCAAGATAGAAATCAGGAAACTTCCAAACAGTGCAAGTGAACATATATTTACAAGTGCCAAAGCTATATAAAATGACTGCACACATGTGTCACCTGTGTGCTTTCAATACTTCTGAATCTTTCTTTGGTTACCATGTGATGAATGCAGGAAATTGTTATATATCATGTTTTATATTTATTGCAATAATGTCATTAAAGCCCCTGGTTTAGGATACATACAGGTAGTATGTCTGCTAAAGCTGTGATTAGCGGATTGTAAAAGTGCGATAATCATGATTTTAACCATTCTCTTCTTTACAGATACATACAAGATTCCTATTGGTCAGTGTTGTGACTCCTGCGGTGAAGTATCCTTTCCTCACAGTTTTACGAAGTAAAAACTGTTGGGTTCTCATCTGAGATCCTAACAACCACCATGTCTAGGTTCAACCCCAATATCTGCAGCTGAGACAGAGGGTATCCTTAGAGTGAAAAGTGAAAGTGAAGTGAAGTGAAGTAGAGTGTCCTGCGATTAAGACTCAGAGAACCTGGCTGGCATTTTTAAAAAATTCATTTACGGGATGTGGACGTTGCTTGTGGATGTGACGTAGGCCAGTATTTATTGCCCATCCCTAATTGCCCTTCAGAAGGTGGTGGTGAGCTGCCTTCTTGAACTGCTGCAGACCTTGAGGTGTAGTTACACCCACCGTGCTGATAGGTCACTGTCCGTGTGGGGTTTGCACATTCTCCCCGTGTCTGCGTGGGTTTCGCCCCCACAAACCAAAGATGTGCAGGGTAGGTGAATTGGCCACGCTAAATTGCCCTTCGGTGGAAAAAATGAATTGGGTACTTTGGGTGGGATTCTCCGGTATCCGGCAGGCGGGCCGCACCTTCGGGGGCTAGGCCGGCACTGGAGTGATGGCCGCCACGCCAATCGGCGCCGAAAGGCCTCCGCCGGCCAGCGCGAGTTGGCGCATGCGCAGAAGCGCCATCGTGTTCCCAGAACTCACACCGTCCCCCCGGCAATTCTCCGGCCCGGCGGGGGGGGGGGGGGGGTCGGAGAATCCCGCCCTCTTAATTTAAAAATAAATAAATTGAACAGTGCAAGATTGCCCACCAGCAGGAATCATTCCCACTTCCGTGACCCCAGAATGAAATATTCCGCCAATTGTTTCAAGTCCGACATGGCCCTTCCTTCAAAGAAGAGCTACCTTGGTCTCGAAGCGTTAACTCTGTTTCCCTCCCCACAGACCCTTCCAGACCTTTGACCTTTTTACACTGTGGAGAACATCCCAAGCCTGCTTCAAAATCGTGCACACGGGATCCTGAGCAGGCAGACAGGACCCGAGCTCTCTCCCTGTACTGCACTGGAGTGTCCGCTTTAACTGCTGTGCCCAAGTCTTGGAGGGGGACTTCAACCTGGAATCTTCGGACTGAGAAGCAGGAACGTGACCAACTGCACCACACTGACACCTGATGGAGAGAGGAACGGTTTACTCCCAATTGTGGTCAAACCAGTGTTCGATACAAGTCAGTCCTATACTTTTGTGAAACCCAATGGGCGCGATTCTCCGCTGCCCACGACAGGTCGGAGAATAGCGGGAGGGCCTTCCCGACAATTTTCACACCCTCCCGCTATTCTCTCCCCCCCCCCCCCCTCCCCACGGCCGCCCCACGACACGAATCGCTGCTCGCCGTTTTTTGCGGCGAACAGCAATTCTCCCCAGGCCAGTTTCACGGCAGCCTTTACGACTCTCCGCATTTGCGGAGAATCGCGCCCAATGTTTGGCTCGCATTAAGAAAAAAGAGACCGAAAGGTTTGGAAAGAGGGGATTGTCACACACCCCACCCACTCCTAAAACCTGGCTTCAGAACCGTACTTGAAACAAATCACTTCCCCTCATAATGCCACACAACATCATCTGATTGATTCCACTGGCAGGCTGATGTTTCGCACAGCAGAGAGACCTGGGGCGGGATTCTCCGACCCCACGCAGGGTCGGAGAATTGGCGGGAAGCGGCGTTATTTCCGCTCCCGCAGGTTTTCGAATTCTCCCACCGGTAAAAAACCGGCGATGTGCAAATCCCGCCGGCAGCCTGTGAAAACAGGTGGCGCCGGCGGGATTTCATTTTATTTGCACTGACCTTAAATCTCCGGCCCGGATGGGCCGAAGTCCCGCCGACGTGGCCACGGGTCACGTCGGCGAAAATCACAGTTGATTTAAAACGGCGTCAACCATTGATGATGGTTGACGCCGTTCAGTGTCGGGGGTGGGTTGCGGCATGGGGGGGGGGGTGGGTTGCGGCCATCGGGGGAGTGGGTTGCGGCCATCGGGGGAGTGGGTTGCGGCCATCGGGGGGGGGGGGGTGGGTTGCGGCCATCGGGGGGGGGGGTTGCGGCCATCGGGGGGGGGGTGGGTTGCGGCCATCGGGGGGGTTGCGGCCATCGGGGGGGTGGGTTGCGGCATCGGGGGGTTGCGGCCATCGGGGGGTTGCGGCCATCGGGGGAGTGGGTTGCGGCATGGGGGGGCATCGGGGGGGGTGGGTTGCGGCCATCGGGGGGGTGGGTTGCGGCCATCGGGGGGGGTGGGTTGCGGCCATCGGGGGGTTGCGGCCATCGGGGGGGTGGGTTGCGGCATCGGGGGGTTGCGGCCATCGGGGGGTTGCGGCCATCGGGGGAGTGGGTTGCGGCATGGGGGGGGCATCGGGGGGGGGGGGGGGTGGGTTGCGGCCATCGGGGGGGTGGGTTGCGGCCATCGGGGGGATTTGGGGGCAGCGGCGGGCAGAGAGGGGGGGGGCGACGGATGCCCGGGGCCAACGCAACGTCGCCCCCCCTCTGTACGCCGCTGCCCCTACCCTAACCACCCCCCCCCCCACCACCCCTACCTCCCTCCAACGCCCCTACCCACCTCCCCACCACCCCTACCCCCCTCCAACGCCGCCCCCCATCTCTCGCAACGCCGCAACCCCCCCCCCCCCCTCAACGCCGGGTCCCCCCCTCAACGCCGGGTCCCCCCCCTCAACGCCGGGTCCCCCCCCCTTCAACGCCGGGTCCCCCCCCTCAACGCCGGGTCTCTCTTCCTCCCCCTCCTCCCCCCCAACGCCGGGTCTCTCCCCCCCCCCAACCCCGGGTCTCTCTATCCCCACCACACAAACGCCGGGAATCGCCACTTCCGCAGCGGGTGAAACTGACGCGTATCGCGTCAGTCCGCTGCTGGCCCTTTCGGGAACGGAGATTACCGGCTTAAAAGAAGGTCCTGACGCCGGAGTCATCCGCACCGCTTTATCCCGCCGGAAATTGGCGTCACGTCGGTCTGCGGAGAATTTCGCCACTGGAGTGAAACAGAAATAAAATTGATGTCAGTTAAAGCGCAAGGGAAAAGAAGCAAAAATAAAAAAATTCACCTGTCCTCGGTTCTCCACAATGTGGAACAGAGTCGAAGCTTTCCAGCAATAATTGGCCTGAGCTCACGATCGCGGAGAATGCTGTTTCATTCAGAGGATATTGACTTAAATTGAAATGAGGTGAACTCGAGAGCCCGGTGCTTAATGTCCCCAAGGTCCGTTCAACCCCAATCTCAGATCTCTGCGAGAAAAGTCGATAACCAATTACACGCCGCTAAAATAAAGGGACTCATTAGCACCGATCAGCTGTAACACTGAATTGAAGGAGCATAAGGCGGTGGCCTGTCACAAATTGATATCACCGCAACTCAGTGTTGTTTTATTTAGCCAAGTCTGAAAGTGCTGGAAATATTCATCAGATCAGGCGGCGCCTGTGGAGGACGAAACAAGAATCGAGGGCCAGGATTTTTTTTTTTTTAATTTAGATGTTCCATTGTTAAGCACATCAGATGCGGTGCCAGTGCTGGTAGATGACGTTGGTAGCTGTATTACACAGTTGGGGAACTTGTACACAGTATTGTGTTGGTAGCTTCCTCAGATAAAACTGCAACTAATTCTGAACTATGCGGTACAGTGCATCATTTACCCCTTTAGTAATGTATAGAGACAACATACCCAAACCCAATTAAATGTGGACCGTGACTCTCCCTTCAGAAGAAAGGCTCTCTGTCTCTCTCAAAGTTGTGTCCAATTCTTGACTGGCTCCACTCTGAACCCGGAAGTGATCATTGGATCTGCAGAATCCCGATAGTGCTTTTCCACATTGTGGAGAACAGAGGACAGGTTATTGTTTTAGACTTTTTCCAATTAAGCATCCAGCTGAGGAAGGAGCAGTGCTCCGAAAGCTAGTGTTTGAAACAAACATAGAACATAGAACATAGAACATAGAACAGTACAGCACAGAACAGGCCCTTCGGCCCTCGATGTTGTGCCGAGCCATGATCACCCTACTCAAACCCACGAATCCACCCTATACCCGTAACCCAACAACCCCCCCCTTAACCTTACTTTTTTTTAGGACACTACGGGCAATTTAGCATGGCCAATCCACCTAACCCGCACATCTTTGGACTGTGGGAGGAAACCGGAGCACCCGGAGGAAACCCACGCACACACGGGGAGGACGTGCAGACTCCGCACAGACAGTGACCCAGCCGGGAATCGAACCTGGGACCCTGGAGCTGTGAAGCATTTATGCTAACCACCATGCTACCGTGCTGCCCCTAACATGTTGGGCTTTAACCTGGTGTTGTAAGACTTCTTACTGTGCTCACCCCAGTCCAACGCCGGCAGCTCCACATCATGGTTTCCAATTAAGGGGCAATTTAGCGCGGCCAATCCACCTACCCTGCACATCTTTGGGTTGTGGGGGCCAGACCCACGCAGACACGGGGAGAATGTGAAAACTCCACTCGGACAGTGACCCAGAGCCGGGTTCGAACCTGGGACCCTCGGCGCCGTGAGGCAACAGGGCTAACCCACTGCGCCACCGTGCTGCCCCTTATGGGGGGGGGGGGGGGGGGCAGGATTTTACGCCTGACGGGACATTGGAACCCCGCCAAATTAAACGGCAATGTGAATGGCCTGCCTCGTCCACTGGGGTGCGAGACACGGTGAGGCGAGGGCCTGTAAAATCCTGGCCAAAGGTTTCAGGTCGACAGCTGGTCGTGAGCTTCTCGCCAACAACTGAAAACATTGGGCAGGATTTCCCGGGCCCGTCGAAGTCTGTGGATGCTCACCCCATATCGCCACGGGGAAACCTGCCATGGAAGGGTCTGAAACTTCAGCCAGTCAATTATTATTTCTGCCTGGCCAGCTGAGTATTTCCAGCACGGTCCCTTTTTACTTCAAATTTCCAGCAACACCTGTGTTTTGCTGTTCCGTGCTTATAATTTATTCATCCTGACTGTCATTGAAGAACTTTGGAGGCTGACCTTGACTATATTTAGAATTGGAAAACCTCGAATAGGTTATCCCCAAAGAGAATTCGAGATGATCTCCCATTTATTTTGTGCTCCTGCTCTGTGAAGAAATCTGCCGCAACCTATTATTAGATTATTGAAGGGATCACACAGTGGTTGGCACCGCTGCCTCACAGCACCAGGGACCCGAGTTCAGTCCCAGCCTCGAGTGACTGTCTGTGCGGAGTCTGTATGTTCTCCCCGTGGGTTTCCTCCGGGTGCTCCGGTTCCCCCCCCCCCCCTCGGTCCAAAGACGCACAGCTGGTTTGAAATGAAATGAAATGAAAATGGCTTATTGTCACGAGTAGGCTTCAATGAAGTTACTGTGAAAAGCCCCTAGTCGCCACATTCCGGCGCCTGTTCGGGGAGGCTGGTACGGGAATTGAACCGTGCTGTTGGCCTGCCTTGGTCTGCTTTAAAAGCCAGCGATTTAGCTCAGTGAGCTAAACCAGCCCCTCATGCATCGGGGATCGTGCATGCTGACCAAATTGCCCCTGAGTGTTTATGTTAGATCGGGTTACAGGGATAGGATAGCCTAGGAAGGGTCAGTGCAGACCCGATGGGCCAAATGGCCTCCTTCTGCACTATCGGGATTCTACGGATCCAATGATCACTTCCGGGTTCAGAGTGGAGCCAGTCAAGAATTGGACACAACTTTGAGAGAGACAGAGAGCCTTTCTTCTGAAGGGAGAGTCACGGTCCACATTTAATTGGGTTTGGGTATGTTGTCTCTATACATTACTAAAGGGGAAATGATGCACTGTACCGCATAGTTCAGAATTAGTTGTAGTTTTGTCTGAGGAAGCTACCAACACAATACTGTGTACAAGTTCCCCAACTGTGTAATACAGCTACCAACGTCATCTACCAGCACTGGCACCGCATCTGATGTGCTTAACAATGGAAAATTAGCCTACAGCTGCCACCATGCTGTGCTTTGCTTCTTGTGTTTACTTAATAGATAGACATCAAGTCAACAACGATACATAAGGGACGGGTTAACACAGAAAAACCATTTAATAAGTGTTGGAGAAGTTGGTAACAGCATTACAGAGATGGAGAACTTATTCTCAAGCCTGAGATGGCAGCTTCCTCAGAACAAACTGTGACAAAGTCTGAAGCACATGATGCTTTGCATCAATTCGCCTCGAGTGATGTATACAGAAAACGGAACCACTAAAACTTAACGGTGGGGGGGCGGGGGAGGGGGCGGTTGATGGGATGAGTAGTCACATCCCTCCATTCCTCAAAGGTCCATGGTTGCCACCCTGTTTGGTTTCCAGGAGTTAAAAAGCTAATCTGTGAGGCACGGCTGCAAGCGAAGACGGAAAGAAAACAGTTTGGACCAGAATTCTAATTTTACAGTTATTTTCCCTCTGGGAACCCAGGAGAAAAATCATTGAGACATCAAACAAATCTTGTGTTCATTGTGAATTTTGATGGACACTTTCATCTTATAGTCCTTGTTGAGTACACCACAGCAGCATGCATGAGACCGGAGCTAGAAAACGATGAACAAGGTTTATTAATAATACAATCACACTCTGCACTCCCGGAAGCGACTCCCTCCTTCACTTGCACCCAGGGCAGGGTTTTTATACCAGTGAGGGAGCCCCTCGTTAAAGGGAAGCCTCGTTGCCTCATTACCAGGATGTTCATATTCCATGTAGGTCACAGGGAGTCAGATTGTTTTTGTTCCTTGACCTTCGGGGGGGATTCTTCCCTGCCCCCCCCCCCCCACATCCGGAGTGATGACCATGTTGGTGGACTGACACAGAGGGTCTGTCAGCTTCCATGCCTGGGGGGTGGCGTGTCCTCGAGGAGCGCCTGGGCAGCGCTGGCAGGGATGACTCGGTTGCGGAACCTGGTAAGACAGACTCCAGTGGGGGTAAAATATCCATGTCCGATTTAGAGTCAGAGCTGTGCGGGACTTCATCCGGCATCTCTGACCTCGGTGTTCGTGCTATCGATGACTGGAAGCGGAGGAAGCGGCGGCAGTGGTGGCAACAAAGGCGGGAGAGGGTTCCGGATTGGGGCTTCTGGAACTGTGTCCGGCACGGCGGCAACACGGCAGCAGAGATGATCCAAGTGCCAATTGGACTCACGGCCCTGTGCCCGCACCCAATATGAAACCGGTCCAGTTTGTGGCAACATGACGCCTGGAAGCCATGTGGCGTCTTCGCAGGATTTCCAGACGTGCTTGAGATCACCTGGGGCAAAAGTGCGTAACGGTGAAGGCCGGCCTGCTTCCGCCTCGGCCCTGTCCTGCCCACACCCGACTGTCCCGGCAAAGTCTGGGATGACCAAACTCAGACAGGCGCGGAGGCGGCAACCCATCAGTAACTCGGCCGGTGTGGCTCCCGTTGTGGCGTGCGGTGTTGTGCGGTAACAAAACAAGAAGCCTGGCAGTCGAGTCTCCCAGGAACCCGAGGTCTGAGTTTAAATGTCTGAACCGCCCACTTTGCTCGTCCATGTGATGCTGGGTAGAACAGGGCAGTTCATGTGTCGAATGCCGTTCGCATGAGTGGCCCACGTTCCATACTTGGGAACGCTGTCCCGTTGTCGGAGACTAGCCCCTCAGGTATCCAGTGTGTGCTGAATTTTGATGCAACCGTTCGACTGTGGCCCAAGCGGTCGTCGCCTGCTTCCTGTGGACCTCCATCCGCTTTGAGTGAGCATCCAGGAGAATAAGGAACATTGCCCCCTGGAAAGGTCCCGCAAAGTCGATATGGAGGCAGGACCATGCTCGGCCTGGCCATTCCCATGGGTGGAGTGGCACCGCCGGTGGGTGATTTTGGTGCTCCTGGCACTGTGTGCAACATTGGGCCAGTTTTTGAATGTCAGCGTCAATTCCTGGCCGCCACACATACATGCTTGCCAGCATCTTCAACATTGACACGCCAGGGTGTCTGTTGTGCAATAGCAGACCGCGCCCTCGTTCTCGGTCCACCAGGCGTGTTTCCCACACGATAACGCCGCCTTTGCCACTTAACTCCTGTACCTTGGAAGCGTACATCTTCAAATCACCTGGCGAAGCGCGGTGTTGGGCTCCATACAGTATGAGGCGTTCGACGGGGGACAATTGCGGCTCCATCTGGGTCCAGCCTCGGATGTGGCACGCCAGCAGGGAGTCCAAATAATGGAGGGCCCAAACCATCCTGGAAAACGGACAGAAATCTCACCAGAACCCCTTTCTGAGCCGTGCGGGTGAATTCAGCAGATCCGCTGCCAATCCAACATAGGTGGCGCAACCAGTCCTGCCCCAGCAAAAGTGGGGCACTACCACCAAAGGCAAGTTAACCAACTGCTGCCCATATTCAACTGGGAACGTTGAGGTGCGCGCGATGGCCTGCGGTTCCCCCGTGTAAGTGGGAAGGCTGGTGTTGGTGTCTCGAAGGGTCAACGTTTGGTAGCAGATCACGGCTACCATGGCTCCAGTATCGAGCTCCATCTGAATCGAATGCCCATTTATTTGATGGGCCGATTGGCCTCCACCTGCACTGTAGGGATTCTATGAAGGATGTACTTATTGAAGTGCTGTAACTGTTGGAGGGAATGTGGTGGCCAGCTTGTTCATAAAAAAACTTCTACAGACAACAAGGCAACACTGACCAGGTGTGGTCTCTCCGGCCCTCCAGCTGTGTGTTCCTCGGCCGCACGCATCGTTCACTGGCGGCGGATTTCCTCCCGCAACCTGGCAATGGAATTTCCCATTGAAGCCACCGCATGCCCCCAGGCTAGACCAGATCTTCTTGTGAATTTAATTGAGAGGTAAATATTTGAGAAAGTATACGGGGCTCGTTTCTCCGCAGCCCGACGCCGAAATGTCAGCCAGCGCCGGGCCGCAGAATCAAGTTTGATGTAGAAATTGGGACCAGCACCGGTTCGGCGATTCTCCGGGCACCGAAAAGCGGCATCACCGGGGAATATGCCGCGCCACCAGGGGCCATTGCCAGAGACCCGCTCCAACATCCTCCGCACCCGACCGGCCGAGTTCACGACGGCGTGGATCTAACCTGTTATTGCCGGTCGGGATACTCGCGTAGCGGCTGCGGACTCAGTTCGGGGGTGGGGGTCGATCAGAGGCCGGCTGTGGGCCTTCTAGGCGGCCGGGGAGCGCTGGTGCGGGGTTCGAGGGTCAGGCATGCGGCCGATTGGGGGGTCTCTTTTTTGGGTCGAGGTCCGCGGTCCGAGTTCGCCATGGAGCACGGCGCGGCTGCTGACCCGGAGGTGTGGGGGCCATATCTGCAGCAAAAGCTGCGGGATTTACTCTGGGTCCCTGCTCGCCCCCTGCAGGGCCGGGAATTCATGTCCCTTTGAACCAGGAATTTCAGGAGTAAAACTCCTCGGTTTTGACGCCGGCGTGGGGACATAGTCCCAATAACGGAGTATCCAGCTCATTATTCCTCAAAATAAGGCCATACGATCTTTTACATCCACCTGAGAGACTAAAAAGAACCTCAGTTTAAAAGTCTGAATTGAAAGGCGGAATCCCCTTAGCACTCCCTCAGTACTGCCCTGGAGGATCAGCACTCCCTCACTACTGCACTGGGCAGTCAGCACTCCCTCAGTACTGCCCTGGAGGATCAGCACTCCCTCACTACTGCACTGGGCAGTCAGCACTCCCTCACTACTGCACTGGAGGATCAGCACTCCCTCACTACTGCACTGGAGGATCAGCACTCCCTCACTACTGCACTGGAGGGTCAGCACTCCCTCACTACTGCACTGGAGGGTCAGCACTCCCTCAGTACTGCACTGGAGGGTCAGCACTCCCTCACTACTGCACTGGAGGATCAGCACTCCCTCACTACTGCACTGGGCAGTCAGCACTCCCTCAGTACTGCCCTGGGCAATCAGCACTCCCTCAGTACTGCCCTGGAGGATCAGCACTCCCTCAGTACTGCCCTGGAGGATCAGCACTCCCTCAGTACTGCCCTGGAGGATCAGCACTCCCTCAGTACTGCCCTGGAGGGTCAGCACTCCCTCACTACTGCACTGGAGGATCAGCACGCCCTTAGTACTGCCCTGGAGGATCAGCACTCCCTCAGTACTGCACTGGAGGATCAGCACTCCCTCAGTACTGCACTGGAGGATCAGCACTCCCTCAGTACTGCACTGGAGGGTCAGCACTCCCTCACTACTGCACTGGAGGATCAGCACTCCCTCACTACTGCACTGGAGATTCAGCACTCCCTCAGTACTGCACTGGAGGGTCAGCACTCCCTCACTACTGCACTGGAGGACCAGCACTCCCTCAGTACTGCACTGGAGGATCAGCACTCCCTCACTACTGCCCTGGGCAGTCAGCACTCACCCAGTACTGCCCTGGAGGATCAGCACTCCCTCAGTACGGCAATGGAGGATCAGCACTCCCTCACTACTGCACTGGAGGATCAGCACTCCCTCAGTACTGCACTGGGCAGTCAGCACTGACCCAGTACTGCACTGGAGGGTCAGCACTCCCTCAGTACTGCACTGGAGGATCAGCACTCCCTCAGTACTGCACTGGAGGGTCAGTACTCCCTCAGTACTGCACTGGAGGATCAGCACTCCGTCACTACTGCACTGGAGGGTCAGCACTCCCTCAGTACTGCACTGGCAGATCAGCACTCCCTCAGTACTGCACTGGAGGGTCAGCACTCCCTCAGTACTGCACTGGAGGGTCAGCACTCCCTCAGTACTGCACTGGAGGGTCAGCACATCCTCAGTACTGCACTGGAGGATCAGCACTCCCTCAGCACTGCACTGGAGCATTTGCACTCCCTCAGTACTGCACTGGAGGATCAGCACTCCCTCAGTACTGCACTGGAGCATTTTGCACTCCCTCAGTACTGCACTGGAGGGTCAGCACTCCCTCAGTACTGCACTGGAGGATCAGCACTCCCTCAGTACTGCACTGGAGCATTTTGCACTCCCTCAGTACTGCACTGGAGGGTCAGCACTCCCTCAGTACTGCCCTGGAGGATCAGCACTCCCTCAGTACTGCACTGGAGGATCAGCACTCCCTCAGTACTGCACTGGAGGATCAGCACTCCCTCAGTACTGCACTGGAGGGTCAGTACTCCCTCAGTACTGCACTGGAGGATCAGCACTCCGTCACTACTGCACTGGAGGGTCAGCACTCCCTCAGTACTGCCCTGGGCAGTCAGCACTCCCTCAGTACTGCACTGGGCAGTCAGCACTCCCTCAGCACTACACTGGACGATCAGCACTCCCTCAGCACTGCACTGGAGGATCAGCACTCCCTCAGCACTACACTGGATGATCAGCACTCCCTCAGTACTGCACTGTAGGGTCAGCACTCCCTCAGTACTGCACTGGCGGATCAGCACTCCCTCAGTACTGCACTGGAGGGTCAGCACTCCCTCAGCACTGCACTGGAGGGTCAGCACTTCCTCAGTACTGCGCTGGACAGTCAGCACTCACCCAGTACTGCAGTGGAGTGTCCGCAATGATTTTGCACCCAAGCCCGGACGATACACAGCTATATGACTGAGGGACCAGAGTGCCAGCCACTGAGACGTGGTTTACAGATTCACTTGCTTCATTATTATCTTTGTCTGTTAGTTTCAGCGGGGTCCATGGCATGCGGCCCTCCCCTTATCCTTGTTCCCCTGATACGGCTGACCTTCAATATGATTTCAACCCAGGACGTCCTTCAGGCTGAAAAGCACCGTAGCCTGTCAGTTAATGTCGTGCTGGGATATCCGGGCATCTTGCGGAATCAGCCTTTCTGTACCATGTAGTTGAGGCAAACAGCACAGATGCATTTAAGGGTCGACTAAATATGTACTTTCAGGAGCGTTGAATAGCAGGATATATAAATGGGTAAGAGAAAATAAGATGGGTGGGCGCTGTTGTGGAGCTAAAGAACCAGTTGGGCAAGTTGCCTGTACACTCGATACAATAAACAACTTCTCCCCGGTGTGAGGGTGTCTTTTTTTGATGACCAATACAGACAGTGTCCCTGGCTTTGCTCTTTCCATCGGGTGGCATGGATGTGAACCTGTTCAGTTTGAGCAAGCAGTGCCCTCCAGTGGTAGAGCTGACAATCCCCGACACAAATGGTATGCAAGAGTTACACCCTCAACACAGAAGGGTTGCCACTTTCATCCGCAGCGCAGGCTGCCTCGTCTTTTCCGAAGTGGATCCGGAGCTGCAGGGAAGGTACCAAGATCTCGATTTGAGAATCAGTTAGATGTTCAGCGACTCCGTTGTGCCCGACGCAGCCCCGAGCGCAATGGGTGAATGGGCTGAGCGCCAAGCGCCGGGTCGATCTCCAGTCACCTGACTCGCTCTGCCCGGCGCGATCTGGATCTCGCCCTCGCTCCAGATCTGCGTATGTGAATGAGCTCTTAGTTTCAGTTAAATCCCCGGATGCCTGATGCACCCAGCCCCGAAAGTCAAAGTGAGACCTTAACCAGGTGCCGTTTAGCACTGGTCATGGGCCAGACATGGCAGTACCTCGGGGGGGGGGGGGCTCTCAGACAATTAGTGACACTCGGGTGGTCATGGACTGGGAAGGGTGGTACCCTGCCACTCCCCATGGGCACCTTGGCATTGCCAGCCTGGCACTCTGGCAGCAGCAGCCATTTTAGAGAGCCTGGCACTGTCCACTGCCAGGTGGCAGTGCCAAGGGGCAAGGCTGTCAGTGCCAAGCGTCAGACTCTGGGGGGGTGCCTTGCCCATAAGAACGGGGGTGAGTGGGGTTCAAGGGTCTTAGAACAGGTTGAGGGGTTGAAGGTTGGGATGGGCTGAAAGGGGGGTTTAGAGATCAAGGCAGCCTTCCAAAATGGTGCCCCGATCTGCAAGGAGGTTGTCTTGCTGGTGCGATCAGCTTGGCTGTGGTGGGTGGTGGGCGGCTGCCTAAGTGTGGCCTGGTCAGGGAGAAACTCCCCTGTTGTGTTTGGTCTTCTATACCTTGCAAAGGAATCCACAAAACACCTTGACTTGTCCAAACCAGGATCTTTATTGAATCACACGTGGTAAGAAAG
The DNA here is from genome assembly GCF_902713615.1 of Scyliorhinus canicula. Classification (NCBI taxonomy): domain Eukaryota; kingdom Metazoa; phylum Chordata; class Chondrichthyes; order Carcharhiniformes; family Scyliorhinidae; genus Scyliorhinus; species Scyliorhinus canicula. The sequence goes on from NC_052146.1 coordinate 16,466,920, forward strand.
TGATCTGTTACAGAGCAAGTTATCATGGAGCTTCTTTGTACTCCTCTGGGCATGACTGTGTCTGCACTGCCACCTACTGGTCGGAGGCCGCACTCCATCCATCTGTTATATTGCTTGTAGGCATACCACACACATCGCCGAGGTCCAAAAAAAACAGCAAAGTGCCGGTGAATAGTGGGGTGAATCTTGGTCTTGCAGCCGATGAGAAACACGTGTCAAACACGCCCAAAAGCGGACGTTAACTTTTGTCCGCTGAATCACGCCCCCAGACTTTGTCTGATTGTGATCAGGAGCGTGACTGCTATCGTTTGTGACTGCACCTCATGGAAGAGGGACCTTCAGTTGTTATTCTGGTTCAGAATCATACCTATTGATCGAGCAGCAATGTTTGTCAACGTGTTTCTCAACATTTTTCAAATCCTACCACCTCATCTTGAACATTAAACTTGGACTGAAGCCCCCTGAGCGGTGCTGAGAAAGTGTTGACTCTCAGGTGATGTTTCAAGCCAAAGTCTTTAGGGAAGGAAATCTGCCTTCACCTACATGTGACTCCAGAGACTCCAGAACCACAATAATATGATTGAATCTTAAAAAACGCTGTCTAAAATGGTCAGTTCATGAAGGGCAATAAATACTGAGCCACAAAAAACGTCTTCTCTTCGATGCGTGTACTACTTTGAAGATGAACAGGTGAGTTATTCTTGAAATGACAACATTATCTATGGAGAACACAGTTAGTTTCCAGGTATAACACCTCCACAGCTGCATAGTACTTCCACCATGGTCTGTTTCTTATTGTATCCTGTGTTGAGCTTTTATAATGATATAAAGGCCCGAATAATTCATTACTCATTGTATAAACACATTGTGGGTTTGTTTATTTAAACTAGGGATATGAGAGCAGACGTACATGGAGAGAAAGCTTGAAGACATCAGCAGCAGAGCTGTGTGCGCTGTGTTCTGCTCCAGACCGAAGTGAAACTGAGACTGGGTCTCTGACACACTTCCCTTCTAGTGATGACATGTCGGTATGTCTTAAAGGTATTTTAGAACATCTTGGCCGAGATTCTCCCCTACCCAGTGGGGCAGGAGGTCCCAGCGGGATGGAGTGGCGTGAACCACTCCGGCGTCGGGCCGCCCCAAAGGTGTGGATTTCTCCGCACCTTTAGGGGCCAAGCCCTAACATTGAGGGGCGAGGCCTGTGCCGGAGTGGTTGGCGCCATGCCAGCCGGCGGGAAAGGCCTTTGGCGCCACACCAGCCCGGGCCGAATGGACTTCGCCGGCCGGCGGAAGTCCGTGCATGTGCCGGAGCGTCATCGGCTGCTGACATCATCCCTGCGCAAGCGCAGGGGAGGGGGTCACTTTCGCGTCCGCCATCGTGAAGACTATGGCGAACGAGGAAGGAAAAGAGTGACCCCACGGCACAGGCCTGCCTGCCAATCGGTGGGCCCCCATCACGGGCCAGGCCACCGTGGGGGCACCCCCCAGGGCCAGATCGCCCTGCGCCCCCCCCGCCCCCCCAGGACTCCAGAGCCCACCCGCATCGCCTGGTCCCGCCGATAAGGTAGGTGGTTTGATTCCCGCTGGCGGGACCGGCATGACAGCAGCGGGACTTCGGCCCATCACGGGCCGGAGCATCGCCGGGGGGGGGGGGGAGCCCGCCGACAAGCGCGGCGCGATTCCTGCCCCCGCCGAATCTCTGGTGCCGGAGACTTCGGGAGACGCCAGGGGCGGGATTCACGCCGGCCCCCGGCGATTCTCCGACCCGGCGGGGAGTCAGAGAATCCCGCCCATTGCTTTTGAGTTATTCCTATTAAACTTTATTCCTCAAGCTATACCAAAATTAGAATATCTGATCACCTGTTTCGATTCTGTTTTGTGGGAGCTTGCTGCGTGCATATTAGCTGTTGTGCTGTCTACATTGACGTTTGAGTCTGAAGAGCTCTTTAGGATGTGCAGAGGTCATAAAAGACGCTATAGGAATGCAAGTCTTTGTTTCTTTAATGCAAGAGAGTGTGTGGTGCAGAGTATTTTGAGGGAAATCATGGAATGGACCTGCATATTTAAATCGAAGATGCCGATAGACTCGGGATGAATAGTAAAGTGGTTAAAGTACGGTGATTTCTTGAAAAGGCAAGTAAACAGAGCTAGAATTTTAGATTTGTGAATAGAGACAAGGACTACAGGAGCATAAAGATCATGATAAATTTCCACAGGGGAATAGTTAGCCACACATTGGCAACACAGTGCAGCTTTGAGGAACAGTTCCTCTATAAATGGGACACGGAACCTAAAAGAACATAGGTTCTATGTCAAGAACATAGATTAACCAGGGTAATGCCAAGAATGACATGCATTGTTGTTGCAAGAAGAGAATTGAGCTGGGAAGACCACAAGGAGAATTAATTGAAGTTTTAATAATTATTCAAGCATTTTGATAAGGTCAGCAAGCAAACATTATTTCCCTGGTTCCTCCACAGCTGCTGAAACCCTAATCCACACTTCCGTTACCTCAAGGGTTGATGCGAAATCATAGAGGTTTGCATTGCTGAAGGAGGCCATTCGTCCCATTATACCGATGCAAGCTCCTTATAATCGAATAATCCATACTTGATCCCATTACCCTGTACTCTCCGCATAAATCCACAAGTTCCCCTGCCTCAAATATTTATCCACTTCTCCCTTAAGTGTGTGCAATAGCCTCTCCCTCAACTATTCGCAGAGGCAAAACCTTCCATGCTCCATCCTCCCATGAAGACATTTCTCCTCATCTCTTTCGTCACTCTCTCAGTCACAATGTTACAGCGACAAACTCTCATCACCACCTCCTCAGCCAGGGCAAATCATTTTCTCCATTTACCTTTTCAAAACCCTTCACAATTTCCAAGCCTTCACACAAGTGTCCTCTCAGCTTCCTACGATGCCAAGGGAACAGAATGAGTTGGGCCCAATTTTAACCCGGTGTGCGCGTCTGAGCTTAGGACACGGAATCTGGGCTGATGCTTCTGTCCACAGCGCTGAGGGAGCGCCGCACCGCCAATGGTGCCATCTTTTGGATCAGACCTTAAACCCAAGGTAGACCTTGGAAGATCCCAGGGCACTGTTTCAAAGAACAAGGGAGTCTTCCCTGGTGCCCTGGCTAATATTCATCCAGCAACCAACAGGTTAACAACATGTTGTCTGATAATTTGTTTGATTTTGCTGCTGTGTACAGATTTAGCACAATTTCCCAAATTGCATCAGTAATTTACCCCTTTCTTCCCCTCTGTGTCTGTCTGTCTTGTCTGTGTGTGTGTATAGAGAGGGGCAAGTTAGAATCATCGCATTTAGAATCATAGCATTTACAGTGCAGAAGGAGGCCATTCAGCCCATTTAGTCTGCACCGGCCCTTGGAAAGAGCACCCCACTTAAGCCCACCTCCACCCTATCCCCGTAACCCAGTCATCCCACCTAACCTTTTCTGGACACTAAGGGCAATTTAGCATGGCCAATCCACCTAACCTGCACATCCTTGTACTGTGGGAGGAAATCGGAGCACCCGGAGGAAACTCACGCAGACACGGAGAGAACGTGCAGACTCAGCACAGAACAAAGAACAAAGAAAAGTACAGTAAGAAGTCTTACAACACCAGGTTAAAGTCCAACAGGTTTGTTTCAAACACGAGCTTTCGGAGCACGGCTCCTTCTTCAGGTGAATGGAAAGGCTTGTTCCAGAAATGTTTATATAGACACAGTCAGAGATGCCCCGGAATGCGAGCACCTGCAGGCAATCAAATCATCAAAGATGCAGAGAGAGAGGTAACTCCAGGTTAAAGAGGTGTGAATTGTCCCAAGCCAGTTCAGTCGGTAGGCCTCTGCAAGTCCAGGCTTGTTGGTGGGGGCCGAATGTAATGCGACATGAATCCCAGATCCCGGTTGAGTCCGCATTCATGCGTGCGGAACTTAGCTATAAGTTTTTGCTCAGCAATTTTGCGTTGTCACGTCTCCTGAAGGCCTCCTTGTAGAATGCTGACCCGGAGATCAGAGGCTGAATGTCCTTGACTGCTGAAGTGTTCCCCAACTGGAAGGGAACAGTCCTGCCTGTTGATAGTCGCACGATGCCCGTTTATTCGTTGTCGCAGTGTCTGCATGGTCTCGCCAATGTACCACGCTTCGGGACATCCTTTCCTGCAGCGTATGAGGTAGACTACATTGGTCGAGTCGCACGAGTATGCGCCGCGTACCTGGTGGGTGGTGTTTCCACGTGTAATGGTGGTGTCCATGTCGATGATCTGGCATGTCTTGCAGAGATTACCCTGGCAGGGTTTTGTGGTGTTGTGGTTGCTGTTCTGAAGGCTGGGTAATTTGCTGCAAACAATGGTTTGTTTGAGGTTGCGCGGTTGTTTGAAGGCCAGTAGTGGGGGTGTGGGGATGACCTTGGCAAGATGTCCATCCTCGCTGATGATGTGTTGGAGGCTGCGAAGAAGATGTCGTAGTTTCTCCGCCCCAGGAAAGTACTGGACGACGAAGGGTACTCTGTCAGTGGTGTCCCGTGTTTGTCTTCTGAGGAGGTCGGTGCGGTTTTTTGCTGTGGCGCGGTGGAACTGTCGATCAATGAGTCGAGCGCCATATCCCGTTCGTACGAGGGCATCTTTCAGCATCTGTAGGTGTCTGTTGCGCTCCTCCTTGTCTGAGCAGATCCTGTGTATACGGAGGGCTTGTCCATAGGGGATGGCTTCTTTAATGTGTTTCGGGTGAAAGCTGGAGAAGTGGAGCATCGTGAGATTATCTGTGGGCTTGCGGTAAAGCGAGGTGCTGAGGTGACCGTCCTTGATGGAGACGAGTGTGTCCAAGAATGGAACTGAATTTGGAGAATAGTCCATGGTGAGTTTGATGGTGGGATGGAACTTATTGATGTCATCGTGTAGTCGTTTCAGTGATGTCTCGCCGTGGGTCCAAAGGAAAAAAATGTCATCGATGTATCTGGTGTATAGCATCGGTTGAAAGTCCTGTGTGGTGAGGAAGTCCTGTTCAAACTTGTGCATGAAGATGTTGGCATATTGAGGTGCAAATTTGGTCCCCATGGCTGTTCCGTGCGTCTGGATGAAGAATTTGTTGTCGAAGGTGAAGACGTTGTGGTCTAGAATGAAACGGATGAGTTGCAGAATTGCGTCTGGAGATTGGCAGTTGTCGGTGTTGAGGACTGAGGCTGTTGCAGCAATGCCGTCGTCATGGGGGATGCTGGTGTAGAGTGCCGAGACATCCATTGTGACGAGGAATGTTCCTGATTCAACTGGTCCATGGGTGCTGAGTTTCTGTAGGAAGTCCGTCGTGTCGCGACAGAAGCTGGGTGTACCTTGTACGATGGGTTTCAAGATGCCCTCGATGTGGCCAGAGAGGTTCTCACACAGGGTCCCATTGCCTGAAACGATAGGACGGCCTGGTGTGTTGGCCTTGTGTATTTTCGGGAGGCAGTAGAGATCTCCAATGCGGGGATTACGTGGGATGAGAGCACGTAGGGTGTTCTGAAGGTCTGGATCTAAGGTCTTGATCAGTCTGCTGAGTTGGCGGATGTGTTCCTTGGTTGGATCTGCGGGTAACTGCCTGTAGTGTTCCTGGTTGTCGAGTTGTCGGTATACTTCTTTGCAGTAGTCTGTTCTGTTCAGTATGACGGTGGCCCCTCCTTTGTCTGCTGGTTTGATGACGATGTTGCGGTTGGTCTTGAGAGTGCGGATGGCGTTGCGTTGTGCTTGGGTGACGTTTGAGGCTGCCTTGTGATTGCGAGTGATGAATCTGGCATTGACACGACTTCTGACGGCTTGAGCATACATGTCGAGTCTAGGGCAGCGGCCTTCCGGAGGGGTCCAATTTGACTCTTTCCTTTTCGGTTGCTGCACTGCAGATCTCGCGGTCTGCTGTTCCGGTTCATTGGTCGTGTCCCTGGGTTCGCTGTCGGCCTCTTGGGGTCTGTGGAAGAATTCCCGGAGCCTCATTCGCCTGATGAATTCCTCCGTATCTGCCGCGAGACTGATGGGGTCCATTTTGGTGGTGGTGCAGAAATTGAGCCCTCTGCTGAGGATTTCGATTTCGTCTGGTTGAAGGGTGTAGTCTGACAAGTTGACAATGGATTTCCCTGTATTGTTTTCGACTGTTGTACCGGGAGAAGCTTGATTGCTGCTGGTGGTGATGCCAAGTTTCTCAAGCTTCCTGTTCTTGGTGTGCATGTAGGTGGCATAGTATTGCTGTCTCATCTGTTTGGCGGTGTTCCGCAGCTGGTCTGCTGTGTCCTGAGCGCAAGTTGAGAATATGGCCTCTCTCTTGGTTTCCAGGTTGCGTCGACTGCTGTAGAGTTGGTGTACGAGGTGTTTGAGGAGTGTGACAGAGGTGCGGTGGCAGAGTCTTTCAGCGTAGTCTGTGTTGTAAGTCGACTTGAGTGGGTTTTTGATCTGTAGTCCTTTCGGGATCTTGTCTGCTTTTTTGCATCTTTGTAGAAACTGAATGTCAGTGTCTATATGCGCGATCTTCCTGGAGATCCTCTCCACTTTGAGCCGGCAGTTTGCGGTGTCAATGGTAGCCATGATGTGGAGATGCCGGCGTTGGACTGGGGTGAGCACAGTAAGAAGTCTTACAACACCAGGTTAAAGTCCAACAGGTTTCTTACAACACCAGGTTAAAGTCCAACAGGTTAACTTGGAGATCTCTACTGCCTCCCGAAAATACACAAGGCCAACACACCAGGCCGTCCTATCGTTTCAGGCAATGGGACCCTGTGTGAGAACCTCTCTGGCCACATCGAGGGCATCTTGAAACCCATCGTACAAGGTACACCCAGCTTCTGTCGCGACACGACGGACTTCCTACAGAAACTCAGCACCCATGGACCAGTTGAATCAGGAACATTCCTCGTCACAATGGATGTCTCGGCACTCTACACCAGCATCCCCCATGACGACGGCATTGCTGCAACAGCCTCAGTCCTCAACACCGACAACTGCCAATCTCCAGACGCAATTCTGCAACTCATCCGTTTCATTCTAGACCACAACGTCTTCACCTTCGACAACAAATTCTTCATCCAGACGCACGGAACAGCCATGGGGACCAAATTTGCACCTCAATATGCCAACATCTTCATGCACAAGTTTGAACAGGACTTCCTCACCACACAGGACTTTCAACCGATGCTATACACCAGATACATCGATGACATTTTTTTCCTTTGGACCCACGGCGAGACATCACTGAAACGACTACACGATGACATCAATAAGTTCCATCCCACCATCAAACTCACCATGGACTATTCTCCAAATTCAGTTCCATTCTTGGACACACTCGTCTCCATCAAGGACGGTCACCTCAGCACCTCGCTTTACCGCAAGCCCACAGATAATCTCACGATGCTCCACTTCTCCAGCTTTCACCCGAAACACATTAAAGAAGCCATCCCCTATGGACAAGCCCTCCGTATACACAGGATCTGCTCAGACAAGGAGGAGCGCAACAGACACCTACAGATGCTGAAAGATGCCCTCGTACGAACGGGATATGGCGCTCGACTCATTGATCGACAGTTCCACCGCGCCACAGCAAAAAACCGCACCGACCTCCTCAGAAGACAAACACGGGACACCACTGACAGAGTACCCTTCGTCGTCCAGTACTTTCCTGGGGCGGAGAAACTACGACATCTTCTTCGCAGCCTCCAACACATCATCAGCGAGGATGGACATCTTGCCAAGGTCATCCCCACACCCCCACTACTGGCCTTCAAACAACCGCGCAACCTCAAACAAACCATTGTTTGCAGCAAATTACCCAGCCTTCAGAACAGCAACCACAACACCACAAAACCCTGCCAGGGTAATCTCTGCAAGACATGCCAGATCATCGACATGGACACCACCATTACACGTGGAAACACCACCCACCAGGTACGCGGCGCATACTCGTGCGACTCGACCAATGTAGTCTACCTCATACGCTGCAGGAAAGGATGTCCCGAAGCGTGGTACATTGGCGAGACCATGCAGACACTGCGACAACGAATAAACGGGCATCGTGCGACTATCAACAGGCAGGACTGTTCCCTTCCAGTTGGGGAACACTTCAGCAGTCAAGGACATTCAGCCTCTGATCTCCGGGTCAGCATTCTACAAGGAGGCCTTCAGGAGACGCGACAACGCAAAATTGCTGAGCAAAAACTTATAGCTAAGTTCCGCACGCATGAATGCGGACTCAACCGGGATCTGGGATTCATGTCGCATTACATTCGGCCCCCACCAACAAGCCTGGACTTGCAGAGGCCTACCGACTGAACTGGCTTGGGACAATTCACACCTCTTTAACCTGGAGTTACCTCTCTCTCTGCATCTTTGATGATTTGATTGCCTGCAGGTGCTCGCATTCCGGGGCATCTCTGACTGTGTCTATATAAACATTTCTGGAACAAGCCTTTCCATTCACCTGAAGAAGGAGCCGTGCTCCGAAAGCTCGTGTTTGAAACAAACCTGTTGGACTTTAACCTGGTGTTGTAAGACTTCTTACTGTGCTCACCCCAGTCCAACGCCGGCATCTCCACATCAAAGAAAAGTACAGCACAGGAACAGGCCCTTCGGCCCTCCAAGCCTGCGTCGACCATGCTGCCCATCTAAACAAAAATCTTCTCCACTTCCGGGGTCCGTATCCCTCTATTCCCATCCTATTCATGTATTTGTCAAGATGCCCCTTAAACGTCACTATCGTCGCTGCTTCCACCACGTCCTCCGGCGGCGAGTTCCAGGCACCCACTATCCTCTGTGTAAAAAACTTGCCTCGTACATCTACTCTAAACCTTGCCCCTCGCACCTTAAACCTGTGCCCCCTAGTAATTGACCCCTCTACCCTGGGAAAAAGTGTCTGACTATCCACCTAACAGTGGCCTATCCACAGACAGTGACCCAAGCCGGAAATCGAACCCAGGTCCCTGGAGCTGTGAAGCAAGTGTGCTAACCACTGTGCTACCATACTGCCCTAAAGTTAAAGCACCTCATTGGCTGTTTGGTATTTTGGGATGTCCTGAAGTGGCAGAGGGCACTGTATAAATGCAAAGTTTCTTTTTCTTCATAACCATAGTTCGTTGTTCCTATGCTGAACCTGCACCAACAGGCTTTGTGTAGCTTTATTACTTTAATTGTACGCACAAACAAACAAACATGTGAATTAGGAACAGGAGTCGGCCACTTGGCCTAGCCAGTCTGCACCGCCATTCAATAAGATCTGACACAAGCCTAGTCTGCCCAACCTTTCCTTATAAGACAATCCACCAATTCCTGGTATTAGTCTCAACCTTCTCTGGACTGTTCTTAATGCCTTTCCACCCTTCCATCAATAAGGAGACCTATACAGTACACAGTACTCCAGATATGGTCTAATCAGTGCCCCTGTATAACTGAAGCAGAACAGAAGTGCCAATGGACATAAGACTTAAGGTAAGGTATTAAAGCATGCAGTTTAATCGTCACCTCGTATAAAAGTATCACTTCCTTGCTCTGGTACTCTCTGCACTGAATTTCATAGAATTTACAGTGCAGAAGGAGGCCATTCAGCCCATCGAGTCTGCACCGGCTCTTGGAAAGAGCACCCTACCCAAGCCCATACCTCCACCCTATCCCCATAACCCAGTAACCCCACCTAACACTAAGGGCAATTTGGACCCTAAGGGCAATTTAGCCTGGCCAATCCACCTAACCTGCACATCTTTGGACTGTGGGAGGAAACCGGAGCACCCGGAGGAAACCCACGCACACACGGGGAGAACGTGCAGACTCCACACAGACAGTGACCCAAGCCGGGAATCGAACCTGGGACCCTGGAGCTGCGAAACATTTGTGCTAACCACTGTGCTACCGTGCTGCCCACGGTGAGAGCTGCAAGCAGTGTTACGATACCCTGGGCTAGAGCGCGGTTAATTCCAGTCCTACGTGACCCGGAGTCACAACACAACTGAATTAACCAATAATTCTTAAGAAAAATACCCACAGTCTTTGGCCCTTGACTGCCCAATAATTACAGTCACCAGGTTTGTAAATTTAAACACAATTACTTTTTCTTTTTAACAAGAACTAAATGAAATATGCAGCCAAATACAACTGGTTAACTATTATCTCATTCCTAATTCCCCACTTTAACTTCTCCCACCCCCCACCCTCTATACACACACACAAGACAGACAAACAGAGGGGAAGAAAGTGGTAAAAAAAAATCATAAGTAAAGGGGAAAAGAGTCCTTGCTTCAGATGGTGTTTTTTTAACACGTAACTGCTCTTCAAACTTTGCTTTCAATTTGAGACTTTTACTGTAGATTCATTTGTGTCTGTAGTTTCAGCAATGCAGCACCAACAGCCTTGTTGGAGAGAGAGAAAGCAGGACCAGCCTTTGTTTGCGGCCTGTAATGATTTTCCTGTCGATCCATTCATTCAGGTTCTCTGCAGCTACAGCATTCGTAGCTGTTCTCGGAAAACACAGGGGAGGGAGAGCAGGTCCTCGTCCCTGTGCTTCCAGGAACTCCTTGGGACTCTGAAAATCATTCCACTGTGATAGCTACCAATCACCATCTGTTACCAGGCAGAGTACAGCCTTTTGGGCCAATGCATTGGCTCCGAGCCAATCAATCAAACCGAGTCCCACCACATCGCACTCCATCTGGTGCCGAAAACTCTTGTTCAAACTAGCAGTGACTAGCAGAGGGTTCTCTCCTGTAACGTCTGAATTCCTCATTCTCTCTGCTGCTTGACTTAAAGACACATGTCCATTAATCGCCCTCTCAAAAATGAGAACGGCGAAATCAAAGCGAGGGGAAGTAAGGGAATAAACAGGAAAGGACCCTCACAGCAGTGATGACCGGGGCAATCGAAGAAAGCACAATTGGCGGTCGATCAGTCATCGGGCTTTTAAAAAGAGCTTAGGGTGGATGGGGTTGGGGGTAACAGCATACTGGCCCCACAGAAACCCAGAGAGAGAGAGAGGCTTACAAAGCTGCGAGATTGTAATTCGGAACTGATCAGGGGCTGGTTTAGCACACTGGGCTAAACAGCTGGCTTGTAATGCAGAACAAGGCAGCAGCGTGGGTTCAGTTCCCATACCGGCCTCCCCGAACAGGCACTGGAATGTGGCGACTAGGGGCTTTTCACAGTAACTTCACTGAAGCCTACGTGTGACAATAAGCGATTATCATTATTATTATCTATGCAATGTTAAATTGAAGCCAGCCGAGAGTGCACTGCTGAAGTACTGCTGCTCTTGGTTACAATACATCAAGCTGAATAAATCTTAGGATAGCCCACTGCAATTTTGAAACATCATATTAAGCTGAATCTGTCGAGTGCCATGCTATAATTCTAAAACCCCAGATACTGTAGATTGTGTGTGACACATATGCTGACAATTGTAGTATTCTTCCCCGTGTCGAAATTATGAAATACTCTCGGCACAGTCTTTGATGGCTGAACTCAGAGGTAAGCGATGACTAGTGGTGTGTTGCCTTCCTGCTGACGGCTGAACAGTGGATTAATCAATATTAATCGAGTCAATTTATGTCGGCCGATTCCAGGAGCTATCATTATGCAGCACACGTAAAATTATAGACACCAAAATAAATCCTGATTCACTTTTCCTGCATAGTTTATTACATCAAACTGCTCACCAGTGTTAACTGCGAATAGACAATATTGCATAAGAAGCCATTATCCATTCGCTTACTTGAGTGTAATCAGCTAAAGCTCGCTGCGAATCTCGACAGCAAAGCGCAAAAATAGGCATTGCATCATTTTATGATTTGCGAAGAGTAGAAGGTAATTAGAGTTAAACACTCAAAGGAGGGGGAACTTAAAGGGGGAATCCATTTAATGTGGAGTGATTGATAGATCAGATAGCAATCTCCCATTATGGAGATTCTTTACATCTAATAAAACTTGCCTGTATATATTTTAGCTTCACTACCCGTATCCTGAGATGGCGGTTTATCAGATCTACCTGGTCCCTTTAGAAATTTACCAAAATCACCTTCATCCATCATCATTGTTGAGAGTTGTCCCTGTGTAATTTCTCTGTAACAGACACAGAGCTGGAAATGGAAGAATGTTACGGTATCTTAAACCAGACTGGGTTCAGAATCAGAGCAAGCTCGGAGTGGCATCCAGAGCTCTTTCTGTGAATTTCAGAACTTAACTGTGCTTAGCAAAATTTCCAGTTAAATATCACAGCCTAAAGTAAAAGGTCCTGGGACAGATAAATGAAAGGTGGGGGTGGGGGGGGGGGGGGGCTTGTGTGGGAGGGAGGAAAAGAGAGAGAGAATGACCAGGTTCGATTACGGCCTTGGGTGACTGCCTGTGTGGAGTTTGTACGTCATCCCCCTGCAGGGTTTTCCTCCGGGTGCTCTGGTTTCCCCCCCCCCCCCCCACAGCCCAAAGATGTGCAGGATAGGTGGATTTGCCAGGATCAATGTTACGGGGTTACGGGGATAGGGTGGAGGAGTGGGCCTGGGTAGAGAAAGAAAGAAATCTACGGTGAGGTGGCTGATTGCTACCTGGGCAGTCCTTCTGGTCTCTCACTGCGGGCTATGAAGGAGGGGAATTAGCTCGGGTCACGGTGTCTATTGGGATCCAGTGATACCCTGCTGAAAGGTGCGGCCGTCAGACGAGGCAAGGAGTTGGATGGGTCGCGATGCTTCCTCGAACGGGATAATTTCCGAATGCCCACTTTCTAAGGGCAACAATTTGCGTTTGTGCAGAAATTTTAATGTACCAATATGTCCCACGCAGAAGCTTTGTGAAACAAAATGTGGCACTGTGCCACGCAAGGAGATTTTAAGTCAGTTGACCAACAAGATCAAAGAGGTAGGATTTGAGGAGCATCTTAAAGGGGGAGAGAGAGAGGTGGAAACGTGGGCCGGTATGGGAGGAAACTGCAGTGACAACTGAGTTTATCCATGCCAAATGGTCATTCGGGTGGAATACTGGGTAGGCCCTTGTGGCAGTGGGAGATTGGAGAGAAAGAAAATTAACTCCTATGGAAATAAAAAATTGGGAGACTTGAAGTTCTAGGGACAGCAACAGACAGAGACATTTAGAATGAAAACCACTTGAGCTAACAAACTGGGAGCCATCTTATTTACTATTCCCTTCCAAGTAGACTCCTTCTGCTGGTACATGTGTGTACGGAAGCCTCAAGTGAACAAAATGCACGGTGCAATTTCCAATGCACTACACAGGAGATGTTAAATATCACAAGCAAATGGAAATAGAGACTCTCACACAAAGTCAAGGTTGAGTGAAGACTACGGGAGAGCATCTATGATAACGAGGGTGCAGGATAAAGTAGAATATCAGATGAGAAATGAATTCACAGGTAATAAATAACAGAGTGTTTATAGAATCCCCGTGCAGTTTTAAACATTAATAACTGAGGATGTGAACATGATGGAAGGAAACTGAAAATGGTAGATGAAAGCATAATTCATAATGTTCTCACGTTGGGTTGTTATGGACTTCAGTTCACTCCAACTTCCAGCCGAGACATGCTGACCTTGATGAACTTAGCAGTGGGCGAAAGCGTGCCAGCGGACAGATTGGATCGCTGCATGGTCATGCAGAGACTCTGTAAACAAAACACACAAATGCACCAAGGTGCAAGCCATTGGAAAATTAAGACACCGTCAAGCAGAAGAAAAAGGCGCTCCGAGCTGCTGAAGGTCTGCTTATTTTATACATTGAGATTTTCTCTGTTAAATAAGTAATAATGTGAGTCAAAGCAACAATCAATGCACAAGAGCCAGATAATTCACCAGGCCTAGATGTGTCATTTATTCATAGTCAATATAACTCACTGCATCAAGGTACAATGATCATTTCACATTCTGCATTGATAATTCAATAGTCCAGCAGAAAGGGAAACATCAGCTGTGTTTATGGTCATGATAATATTATAAAGCTGCTCCCTAATTAATAACAAGAGGAGGAGGTGGTGGCACCATTTATTCCCCCTGAGACTCATCGGCCCCAGATTGGCAGGTGGGGAAGGTGTAAGGAACAGTCTTTGTCCAGCCGAACTGAACCACGGGCTCTGTCATTTAAAGCAATTCTCTGTCTGCAGGCAGGCAGATTGAAAGTTGTGGCTGTCAGAGCCTAGCTTTAGGCCACAGCTGAGGATCTGGCATTGGCCGGAGAACTATTTGGGAGATGGAGAGGGATCTGGGAAAATAATAATAAAAATCTTTATTGCTGTCACAAGCAGGCTTCCATTAACACTGCAATGAAGTTACTGTGAATGGTCCCGCGTCGCCACATTCCGGCGCCTGTTCAGGTACATAGAACATAGAACATGCAGTGCAGAAGGAGGCCATTCGGCCCATCGAGTCTGCACTGACCCACTTCAGCCCTCACTTCCACCCTATCCCCGTAACCCAATAACCTCTCTTTAACCTTTATGGTCACTCAGGGCAATTTATCATGACCAATCCACCTAACCTGCCGTCTTTGGACTGTGGGAGGAAACCGGAGCACCCGGAGGAAACCCACGCAGACATGGGGAGAACGTGCAGACTCCGCACAGACAGTGACCCAGCGGGGAATCGAACCTGGGACCCAGACGCTATGAAGCAACAATGCTATCCACTTGTGCTACCGTGCAGCCTGGAGGTACATGGAGGAAGAATTCAGAATGTCCAATTCACGCTGTGAAGCAACAGTGCTAACCACTATGCTACCGTGCCGCCCTGGAGTTCTACATCTACACCCAATAACCTTTGATCCCCTTCACTTAACAAGATTCTGTCTACCTCCACCTTAAAAATATTCAGTGATCCCGCTTCCACCAGCTTCTGAGGGAGAGAATTCCAAAGTCACTCAACCCTCTGAGAGAGAAAAAAAATCTCGGGCGGAATTCTCCGACCCCCTGCCGGGAGAATCGGCACCACTGGGGCCGGCGTGGTCAGCGTGGCACCGGCCCGGGCCGGCGCGCCGATTCGCCGGCCCGGATGGGCCCAGCGGCCGTCAACGAAAAGCCAAGTCCAGCGGGCACCGTTCTAACATCCTCTGAGCCAGCGGGACCTCAGCGTTGAAGGGTCCGGGGGCGGCCTGTGGAGGGGGATGGGGGTCCAACCCCGGGGGGGGGGGGGGCCTCCGTAGTGGCCTGCCGATCGGCGGGCTGGCCTCTCTGTCTGGGGGTCTCCTTTCCTCCGCGCCGGCTCCTGTTGCCCTGCGCAATTTGGCATCAGGGACGGCAAGGGGAAGAATGCCACTGCGCATGCGCTAGGTGGAACCGGCCCAACTGCGCATGCGCGGACCCCGCGGTGCCGGGTTCACGCCGGGATCGGCAGCTGGAGCGGTGTGGGCTGCTCCAGCGCCGTGCTATCTCACTGTGGCCCAGAGAATCGGGTCTCGGAACGGGCGCCGACGCCAGAGTAAAACACTCCCGTTTTTACGCTGGCATCGGCACTTAGCTGTCCGATGGGAGAATCGCTCCCCTCATCTCTGTCTCATCTCCCACCTGGAAGGGAAACCCCATAGTCCTGGGCCCACCCAGAAGAGAAAACATGCTTTCAATGTCCAGCAGGTCAATACCATTCAGGATCTTAGGTACTTCAATCAAGTCACTCTTCGTTCTTCTAAACCATGGGGGGAGTTTCCACGGTCAGAGGGGGTCAGGCAGGTGTAGGATGAGATAGAATAGATGGTGGGGTTTTTATGCTTTGCTCGACAGTCCTTCTGACCTACAAGCAACACTGTAAATGCAATTAGCCCAATGATTTGATTCAGTCCTTCTGCATCCTTCAAACTGCTGGGTTTCCAGCGACGCAGGGGCTGGTTTAGCTCACTCGGCTAAATCGCTGGCTTTTAAAGCAGACCAAGCCGGCCAGCAGCACGGTTCGATTCCCGTACCAGCCTCCCCGGACAGGTGCCGGAATGTGGCGACTAGGGGCTTTTCACAGTAACTTTGTTGAAGTCTACTCGTGACAATAAGCGATTTTCATTTCAGTTTTCATTTCATTTCATTTCATTTTTTCAAATCCCGCTTGCAAGTTTAAAGGTGTTGACTCCGCAGTAGGCAGGACGCATAGACGGAAGTAGAAATTACAAAACGAGAAGGTTAGGGGCTGGTTTAGCTCACTGAGCTAAATCGCTGGCTTTTAAAGCAGACCAAGCAGGCTAGCAGCACGGTTCGATTCCCGTACCAGCCTCCCCGGACAGGCGCCGGAATGTGGTGACTAGGGGCTTTTCACAGTAACTTCATTTGAAGCCTACTCGTGACAATAAGCGATTTTCATTTCATTTATTTCAATGCAATTACAACACTCCTCCAATCTCCTGGGGCTCACCTTGCAACAGGGAAACACCTTCCCTTTAAAGGGGAAGGCCTGCCTGTCTTAAAGGGGAAGTTCACATTACATGGAGATCATGAGAAATCGTACAGTCCTGATCCCAAGACCTCCATTGGGGTGATAACAAAAAGTCACAAAAAGACTTTAACATGGCGGTACTCAGCTTCCTTGAAACGTTTTCGGGATCAGCTGACTTCCTGATTTGCCACCGTTAAAACCGGAATTGGGTGGGTTCAGGTCAGGTTAGTTTTTTTTTTATCTTGAACCTATATAACTCACTGAAAAGGTTTATAGGAGCACATCATTTACAATCTCTTCAGGTTGGTTGGGAACCTTGAAGAGAAATCCATTACAATCGCAAAGGCAGCAAGATGTCAGATTAGGCTTTCTGGCTTTGTGATTTAATGGGCCCGATTTTAACTCTGCAGAGTCCGTGGATTCTGAGTGAGTTAAAATCTCGTCCATAGTGGTGTGGGGGCCTGCTCAGGAAAGACAGCAAATGCCTTCACAGTGGAAGGGTTTCACATACCAAGCTGTCCCTTAGCCATTTGGAGGATGCGTGGGAAGCTGGCAACCTAGGCCAAACAATTGACTTCAGCAGGAAAGATCAGAGAGGCAATCAACAAATCTAAGGTCAAATATTTCTAAAATTATCATTCAGGCATGCAGGATAATCTCAATGTTTTATTCAATTAAAGAAACCTTGACTGGATTGAATTTGTACTTCAAGGAAAAATATTGGGGCCCAGTATGAGTGATCAAGGGTGGAATTGGCCCGGTTTGAGTCTAAGCGCGGTGGCGGGTGGCGGGTGGCTCTGGCGGTGCCTATCCTGCTGACCAATCTATTCTGGACGCCCAACACTTTCCAAACAGGTGCGCAATAGATCGGCTTCCCTGAGCCTGAAAAGCAGCGCAACATGGCTGACAGAAGCCGGGAGGCCCAGGTCCTGGGATCTATCTGGCTCCTAACGCCTCGATGATCTGAGGCGATCTCGCGGGAATTTGCGATGTGCATCACGCCAATTGTGGGGTGGGATCACTTTTTGGCAAATCTGTATATTTGAACGAAATAGCTAGTCTCACTCGAAAATGCGGTTCCCTGAGGTGACCAAGGCATTGGGATCAATCCCATTTACCTTGGAGACCTCGGGCAAGCACTGTTCGGTACTGGTCTCCATAAAAGAGGAGCAGATGGAACGGCACTCGTGGGGGTGTCCCAGGGGATTGGAGGCCCTCAGGTGCATGCTCTTTGGGCAGGATGATACCCCGGCACTTCCAAGGTGCCCAGGTGGCACTGCTGTCTGGCAGGGGTACTGCCAGGGTACCAGACTGACACTGCCAAGAGGCCAAGCTGGCAGGGGTACTGCCAGGGTACCAGACTGACACTGCCAAGAGGCCAAGCTGGCATTTTAAGCGGCGCAAGCGGACCGGGGGTGCCCTGCGGCGGGTGTTAGGGCGGGTTCTGGGGGGGCCTGGGGACACCCTCATTGTGAGTTGGGGCTTGGGGGGGAGGGTCGGAGTCACACTGGGGACTCCAGAGATCGGGTCACCATTTAAAAATGGCGTACACATCTCTCGCTACACCGAGGGCCTCCGGCGAGCAGAACCCCTCAGTGCAGAAAACAGGGGTGCCCTCAGCTGCCCATTCCCCGCTCAAACACCTTAAATAACCCGAGTGACATTTGATAGCGTTGTGTTTCTCATCCCTGTGAGCACCGAGAAACACGCGGCTAAACGCATTCACTATGGGACTTTGTTCCGATTTAGTTAAATCGTGCCCAATATGAGTGATCAAGGGTGGAATTCTCCAGTTTTGAGTCTAAGCGGGGTGACGGGTGGCCCTGGCGGTGCCTGTCCTGCTGACCAGAATAGCAAGATCCCGCGGCAGATTCTGCACTTGGAACCTTATTAATTCTGCACTGGCAAGTCCCCCTCCGAGTCTCCTGGTGGGCTGGCAGCTGATTTATCGGCCCGCCCTCAGCTGGTGGGCTCAAAGGTCCTTATTAAAATACCAGTCCAGCTCACTCATATACAGGCCATCGGTCTTCACCGAACGGTGCGGGATGTCAGAAACCCAGAGGGAAAAGACGTGCAGCCTGAAGATGAACTCTGTTCCTTGATTCAACCACCCTCGCTGCCTGAGCCCATCATCCGCGAGGCACCCAGGCCCCACTTGGACCTCTACCCATCGCATCTGGAGCCTCCATCCATCCCCTTCCACTGAACAACATGGTGTCCCTTTGACCCCCTTTATTGTGATCTATTCAGGTAAACCTGTCAGGATCCAGCTTCCCTCCCCTCGGCCTTCCCTCTTCCTTCTATTATTCATCTTCCTCATTCACCTCCCTGCCCCTCTGCATGCCATTGTGAGCCCACACCCTCCACTGCCCCCCCCCCACCCCTTGCACAGCCCTCCTTCCACATTGCACGCCCCCCCCCCCCGCCGGCTTTGTCTGTGCATCCCCACCCTCTGGTCTCACCTCACACCCCACCCCTGGTCGAACTTCGGATCTTCGTTGCGATGGCTGCAGTGTCTCCCAGGTAGACACTGGTGTGTGGCATCAGGGATAAGGAGATCCCTTTGGTCCCTCACCCCAGGCAGAGTATTGATCCCACTCGGTAACACAAGAGGGTGCATGGGTCCAGCAGCACGGTGCTGTCCACAAAGTCCCGTGGGGCATGGAGACGAAGACACCTGTCTCTGGCAAAGGGAAGACTGCCTTGTGCGTGCCACTCAATCGCAATCGGGTTTGATACTGACTCCGACTGGCAAAATTGGGAGAGCTGACGAAATGCCAGCTGGCAGCATTAAAAATGGCCAAATACAGATGCAAATAAATGCAAATAATGTTTGTACCACTTGCTAGTGAGAAGACCGACCCACCATTAACCTACCATTGGGCGAATTACAACAGGGTCTTACACCAACAGAGCTCCAATTTTTTGGCTCCTGCAGAATTACCGTGCCCCCCGCCACAAAACTCGCTGTGGACTGTTTGGAAGAAGTCCCCCCACCCCCACCCCCCCCCCCCCCCCCCACCCCCCCCCCCCCCCCCCCCACCACCCCCCCCACCACCACCGCAAACCCCAACTCTCGCGTGGTCCCCTGAGTATTCTCGTTAATGTGCCAGCATAAAATTCCTTTGTAGGGTCGTTTAATCTGCTTTCACTAATACAATGTTAAAATACTGCTCATGGAGTTCAATTAAATCATTTCCTCAAAATGGTTTGATTCCTTACTTATCCCTCATGAAACGGCCGTAACTAATTCAACAGGGAAACCTGATTAGTTTTAATTGAAATGTTATTGATGTTCTACCATACAAGAGATATACATACAGATTAGCAGATAATAATCCCTCTGTAGCACTAATAGACAAAAAGTCCTTTACGAATCGATAGATTGCAAAATGGAATGACCCTATTTATTACACCAGCTGCTTAGCAACAGCCCTCTTCGTCCTAATTTGCACAAGGCAGACACTTGTCAGTGTCTCAGCAAACACGTGGAGAGCATTATTCTCCCCGATTTGCTGCAAAGGGAAAGGATGTGGCAGGAGATTGAGTAATTCTGGCCTTGCCCAACGGCCAAGTGTTTGCGAGATGCCTGAATTATACCAACTAATGTCTGCTTCAAACAGAGAGGTTGAGTGACTCAGCTCTGCAATTCAGAGCTATATAAATGCAGATGGGCCTTCTGTCCAATGATTCACAAGCACTGCTTTCTCTGCCAGTTTTGAAAACATGATGAAGCGATTGATCTCTCTGATGCCTCGGCAGCAGGTTTTAGCTACGAGGCTGGGTGGGAGAAACCAAGTTGGTTCTCCTTGGAGGGAAGGAGAGTGATTGGGGTGTGCATGATAATGGCAGGATTAGGGAGGGTATGGGAAGGTCAACTGTTCCCAATAGCCGATGGCACAAGAATGAGAGGACACCCATTTAAGGTTTTGAGCAAGACATACGGAGTGGGGGAATGTGAGGAATAATTTATTTTTACGCAGTTGGCGGCAAATACCCAGAACTCGCAGTATATGAGAATAGTACCACAGAACCAGGCAAAGTCAGTAGTACCACAGAACCAGGCAATGTCAGTAATACCACAGTATCAGGCAATGTCAGTAATACCACAGTATCAGGCAGTGTCAGTAATACCACAGTATCAGGCAATGTCAGTAATACCACAGTACCAGGCAGTGTCAGTAATACCACAGTACCAGGCAATGTCAGTAATACCACAGTACCAGGCAATGTCAGTAATACCACAGTATCAGGCAATGTCAGTAATACCACAGCACCAGGCAATGTCAGTAATACCACAGTATCAGGTAATCTCAGTAATACCACAGTATCAGGCAATGTCAGTAATACCACAGTACCAGGCAATGTCAGTAATACCACAGTACCAGGCAATGTCAGTAATACCACAGTATCAGGCAGTGTCAGTAATACCACAGTACCAGGCAATGTCAGTAATACCACAGTATCAGGCAATGTCAGTAATACCACAGTATCAGGCAATGTCAGTAATACCACAGTATCAGGCAATGTCAGTAATACCACAGTATCAGGCAATGTCAGTAATACCACAGTATCAGGCAATGTCAGTAATACCACAGTATCAGGCAATGTCAGTAATAACACAGTATCAGGTAATGTCAGTAATACCACAGTACCAGGCAAAGTCAGCAATACCACAGTACCAGGTAATGTCAGTAATACCACAGTATCAGGCAATGTCAGTAATACCACAGTATCAGGCAATGTCAGTAATACCACAGTATCAGGTAATGTCAGTAATACCACAGTATCAGGCAATCTCAGTAATACCACAGTACCAGGCAATGTCAGTAATACCACAGCATCAGGCAATGTCAGTAATACCACAGTATCAGGCAATCTCAGTAATACCACAGTACCAGGCAATGTCAGTAATACCACAGTATCAGGCAATGTCAGTAATACCACAGTATCAGGCAATGTCAGTAATACCACAGTATCAGGCAATCTCAGTAATACCACAGTACCAGGCAATGTCAGTAATACCACAGCATCAGGCAATGTCAGTAATACCACAGTACCAGGCAATGTCAGTAATACCACAGTATCAGGCAATGTCAGTAATACCACAGTATCAGGCAATGTCAGTAATACCACAGTATCAGGCAATGTCAGTAATACCACAGTATCAGGCAATGTCAGTAATACCACAGTACCAGGCAATCTCAGTAATACCACAGTATCAGGCAATGTCAGTAATACCACAGTACCAGGCAATGTCAGTAACACCACAGTACCAGGCAATCTCAGTAATACCACAGTATCAGGCAATGTCAGTAATACCACAGTACCAGGCAATGTCAGTAATACCACAGTACGAGGCAATGTCAGTAATACCACAGTATCAGGCAATGTCAGTAATACCACAGCACCAGGCAATCTCAGTAATACCACAGTATCAGGTAATCTCAGTAATACCACAGTATCAGGCAATGTCAGTAATACCACAGTACCAGGCAATGTCAGTAATACCACAGTATCAGGCAATGTCAGTAATACCACAGTATCAGGCAATGTCAGTAATACCACAGTATCAGGCAATGTCAGTAATACCACAGCACCAGGCAATCTCAGTAATACCACAGTATCAGGCAATGTCAGTAATACCACAGTATCAGGCAATGTCAGTAATACCACAGTATCAGGCAATGTCAGTAATACCACAGTATCAGGCAATGTCAGTAATACCACAGTATCAGGCAATGTCAGTAATACCACAGTACGAGGCAATGTCAGTAATACCACAGTATCAGGCAATGTCAGTGATACCACAGTATCAGGCAGTGTCAGTAATACCACAGTACGAGGCAATGTCAGTAATACCACAGTATCAGGCAGTGTCAGTAATACCACAGTATCAGGCAATGTCAGTAATACCACAGTATCAGGCAGTGTCAGTAATACCACAGTATCAGGCAATGTCAGTAATACCACAGTATCAGGTAATGTCAGTATCATCACAGTATCAGGCAATGTCAGTAATACCACAGTATCAGGTAATGTCAGTAATATCACAGTATCAGGCAATGTCAGTAATACCACAGTATCAGGCAATGTCAGTAATACCACAGTATCAGGCAATGTCAGTAATACCACAGTATCAGGTAATCTCAGTAATACCACAGTACCAGGTAATGTCAGTAATACCACAGTACCAGGCAATGTCAATAATACCACAGTACCAGGCAATGTCAGTAATACCACAGTATCAGGCAATGTCAGTAATACCACAGTACCAGGCAATGTCAGTAATACCACAGTACCAGGCAATGTCAATAATACCACAGTACCAGGCAATGTCAATAATACCACAGTACCAGGCAATCTCAGTAATACCACAGTATCAGGCAGTGTCAGTAATACCACAGTACCAGGCTATGTCAGTAATACCACAGTATCAGGCAATCTCAGTAATACCACAGTACCAGGCAATCTCAGTAATACCACAGTACCAGGCAATCTCAGTAATACCACAGTATCAGGCAATGTCAATAATAACACAGTATCAGGCAGTGTCAGTAATAACACAGTATCAGGTAATGTCAGTAATACCACAGTATCAGGCAATCTCAGTAATACCACAGTATCAGGCAGTGTCAGTAATACCACAGTATCAGGCAATGTCAATAATACCACAGTATCAGGCAATGTCAGTAATAACACAGTATCAGGTAATGTCAGTAATACCACAGTATCAGGCAATCTCAGTAATACCACAGTATCAGGCAGTGTCAGTAATACCACAGTATCAGGCAGTGTCAGTAATAACACAGTATCAGGTAATGTCAGTAATACCACAGTATCAGGCAATCTCAGTAATACCACAGTATCAGGCAGTGTCAGTAATACCACAGTATCAGGTAATCTCAGTAATACCACAGTATCAGGCAATGTCAGTAATACCACAGTATCAGGCAATGTCAGTAATACCACAGTACCAGGTAATCTCAGTAATACCACAGTATCAGGCAATGTCAGTAATACCACAGTATCAGGCAATGTCAGTAATACCACAGTATCAGGCAATGTCAGTAATACCACAGTATCAGGCAATCTCAGTAATACCACAGTATCAGGCAGTGTCAGTAATAACACAGTATCAGGTAATGTCAGTAATACCACAGTATCAGGCAATCTCAGTAATACCACAGTATCAGGCAGTGTCAGTAATAACACAGTATCAGGTAATCTCAGTAATACCACAGTATCAGGCAATGTCAGTAATACCACAGTATCAGGCAATGTCAGTAAGACCACAGTATCAGGCAATGTCAGTAAGACCACAGTATCAGGCAGTGTCAGTAATACCACAGTATCAGGCAATCTCAGTAATACCACAGTATCAGGCAATCTCAGTAATACCACAGTATCAGGCAATGTCAGTAATACCACAGTACCAGGCAATGTCAGTAATACCACAGTATCAGGCAATGTCAGTAATACCACAGTATCAGGCAATGTCAGTAATACCACAGTATCAGGCAATGTCAGTAATACCACAGTATCAGGTAATGTCAGTAATACCACAGTATCAGGCAATGTCAATAATACCACAGTACCAGGCAATGGCAGTAATACCACAGTATCAGGCAATGTCAGTAAGACCACAGTATCAGGCAATCTCAGTAATACCACAGTACCAGGCAATGTCAATAATACCACAGTACCAGGCAGTGTCAGTAATACCACAGTATCAGGCAATCTCAGTAATACCACAGTATCAGGCAATGTCAGTAATAACACAGTACCAGGCAATGTCAGTAATACCACAGTATCAGGCAATGTCAGTAATACCACAGCACCAGGCAATCTCAGTAATACCACAGTACCAGGCAATGTCAGTAATACCACAGTATCAGGCAATGTCAGTAATACCACAGTACCAGGCAATGTCAGTAATACCACAGTACCAGGCAATGTCAGTAATACCACAGTATCAGGCAATGTCAGTAATACCACAGTATCAGGCAATGTCAGTAATACCACAGTACCAGGCAATGTCAGTAATACCACAGTACCAGGCAATGTCAGTAATACCACAGTATCAGGCAATGTCAGTAATACCACAGTATCAGGCAATGTCAGTAATACCACAGTACGAGGCAATGTCAGTAATACCACAGTATCAGGCAATGTCAGTAATACCACAGTATCAGGCAATGTCAGTAATACCACAGTATCAGGCAATGTCAGTAATACCACAGTATCAGGCAGTGTCAGTAATAACACAGTATCAGGTAATGTCAGTAATACCACAGTATCAGGCAATCTCAGTAATACCACAGTATCAGGCAGTGTCAGTAATAACACAGTATCAGGCAGTGGCAGTAATACCACAGTATCAGGCAATGTCAGTAATACCACAGTATCAGGCAATGTCAGTAATACCACAGTATCAGGCAGTGTCAGTAATACCACAGTATCAGGTCCACAATGCTGTCCGATACAAAATGATTTCTGTTTTTTAAACAGACCAAGGAAGGGCGGAAGGTTTTTTTACAAGTTGGGATATCATGATCGGCGCTGGCTTGGAGGGCCGAAGGGCCTGTTCCTGTGCTGCACTTTTCTTTGTTCTTTGTTCGTTGATGCAAATCATGGATTTTCGACAGAAATTAGGAAATGAGCACTGGGTGACTCGAGCCGAAACCTCTAAACAAGCTGAGATCGCAGCTGACTTGCAAATCTCCATGCCCTGTGTTAATACGGTGTTTCCAGCTGGCAACTCTCATTTCTGGTTCAAATTCATTCGACCTATTAGCTCAGCAAAAACACTTCAATGGATGCACAGTACTGCGTTCAACGCTGGCCTTTGCTGGACCCCACCCTGAGCTGTAATTGCTGAGGTCGCGACTGTGTGATCTCATTATGCCAATGTGTTTTATACCTAAGGCTGGAGGTTATGTGATAGGCAGGTTGGTTCGATGTGGATTGCACTCGATGCAGGGAAGTTAGAAACAGGCGTCTAACAGTGGAGAAGATCCAACACTATTTTATTCAACTATAGAACTGCTATACATATTCAGCTGTGGGTCGACACTATTCTGATCTGACTGGTGACCTTGTACTAGCCTGACCAGACTTACTAGCTACCGCATGGTGTTTGCACTTGCCAGCTCGTGGACTCTGAAGTTTCAGTAGCTGGGTCCATATAGAACGGGAAACCTAGTGCCCTCTGGCTCTATAGTGGTAGTGTCCTGCCTGGTGATTGGCTGTACTGTGTTGTATGCTTATTGGTCATCCTATGTGTCAATCACTGCCTGTCTGCATCACATTACATACATGAGTGGATATTATGACATCTCCCCCCTTTTTTAAAAATTAAATAAGTACTGAGGTATGTATACGTATATGCCTGACTATATACAAACGGTGCTTGAACAAACGTATATACATGGGAAGATGTCGATAGTGCAGATACATGGCAAACGAAGCAATATTTACAAAGGTTAAATCGATGAATTGAGTCACAAAATGTACAAGAGTTCAGTCTATAGATTTAGTCTTTGTGGTGGGCGACGAATTCTTGTTGATCGCCGCAGATGTGGATCAGGAGCCACCTGCACGTGGATAGGTGGGATCGCTGCCATCGCGGTGGTCTCGTGGGCTGGCAGGATCGCTGGCAGATCGGTGGCCTCGTGGCAGGGTATGTCCGGAGGAAGTATGATGGCCAGCGGAGCACTGCCGTCAGGTGGTGGGCGTGGAACTCTTCGCAATGCCCTTCTGTTGCGCCGTAGCAGGGAGCCATCAGCCATATGGACAAGGAAAGACCTTGGGGCAACTTGTTTGACAACAACAGCTCTGGCTGACCAGCCGCCCTCAGGCAACTGGACGCGAACATGATCGGCTGGAGCCAGCTCGGGTAGATGGGTGTCATGAGCATCAAATGTGGCCTTCTGTTGGGCCTGGGACTGCTGCATATTTTGTAAAACCGTGAGGTGGTCAAGGTCTGGAACATGGATGGCTGGAACTGTGGTCCTCAGAGTGCGATTCATGAGCATCTGCGCTGGAGACAACCCAGTGGATAGTGGGGTTGCCCTGTATGCCAGCATTGCCAGGTTCAAGTCGGAGCCTGAGTCTGCAGCTTTGCACAGCAACCGCTTGACAATATGGACCCGATTCTCCGCCTTCCCGTTTGATTGCGGGTAGTGGGGACTGGAGGTAACGTGACGGAAGTTGTAGGACTGTGCAAAATCAGACCATTCCTGGCTGTAAAAGCATGGACTGTTGTCGCTCATTACCGTGAGCAGTATCCCGTTCCTGGCCAACGGTTCATAGAACATAGAACAGTACAGCACAGAATAGGCCCTTCAGCCCTCGATGTTGTGCCGAGCAATGATCACCCTACTCAAACCCACGTATCCACCCTATACCCGTAACCCAACAACCACCCCCCTAACCTTACTTTTTTAGGACACTACGGGCAATTTAGCATGGCCAATCCACCTAACCCGCACATCTTTGGACTGTGGGAGGAAACCGGAGCACCCGGAGGAAACCCACGCACACACGGGGAGGACGTGCAGACTCCGCACAGACAGTGACCCAGCCGGGAACCGAACCTGGGACCCTGGAGCTGTGAAGCATTTATGCTAACCACCATGCTACCGTGCTGCCCGTGAAACCGCGCCCAACGTGGGGCATGAACCCACGACCCTGAAATTAAGAGTCTCATGTTCTGCCGACTGAGCTAGCCGGGTTCTTTGCAGGGTTTGATGACCGCCTTCGACGTGAGGTCGGACAGTTTTACCACTTCTGGGTAACTGGAGAAGTAGTCGACCAGGAGCATGTAATCACGCCCCTTGGCGTGGAAAAGGTCTACACCTACTTTGGACCACGGAGAGTGGAAAACCTAGTGCCCTCTGGCTTTATAGTGGTAGTGTCCTGTCTGGTGATTGGCTGCACTGTGCTATGTGCTCACTGGCCATCCTGTGTGTCAATCACTGCCTGGCTGCATCTCATTATATACATGAGTGGATATAATGACAGGAGGTAGTTCAGAAACTATTAGGGAAGTTCGTTGACTGCAATTAATGTAAATGAATGGTGGAGCTTTAATGGGATTTCCTGTCACTCTGAAGGACTTGTTAATTATTCAGGATTCTGAAAGAATACTTTGCTCTCTGTGTTTTCCAATTCTCGCTTAAATAAATAATTGCATTTACATGACGCTGTTTACCTGTGACCTCAGGCAGCAAGAGTGCTTTACAGCCAATGAAGTACTTCTGAACTGTAGTCCCTGCTGGAACGCCGGGCAACGCGACAACAAACCTCTGTGTAACCAGCTCTCAGAAGCAGCAATGCATTGATCTGTCTTAGTGATTATGGTTCAGGGATAAGCATTGGCGGGACATGGGGGAGAAATGCCTTGCTTTTCTTCAAAATAGTGAGACGGGATTTTTATATCCGCCGCTGAGCCTCCATTGAACGCCTTGTCTGAAAGATGGCACCTTGGACAGTGCAGTGCTGCCATGTTGTGGTCAACTGGAGTACTGCTCCACGGGCGTCTCGAGATCATTCTTCAAATGTGAACCGGAGACAGTGCACATTCACTTTCCCAGCCCAGCAAAAACTCAGGCTGCTTGTAGCACTTTCGCTGTTCAGCTAATGTGACGTCGAGCAAGCAGCTCCGAGACGGGCTGCCTTCGTAACCTAGAGGGACAGGGAATAGATTGGTGGGGAGTGTTCCCCTCCAGGCCCCCCCTCCAAGGCACACACCATTTTGGCTTGGATATATATGGGCCATTTTCGAAATCCTGAAACTCCCTGGGCAGGTATCTCCGTCGGCTGGAGCCGAAATCGGGAAAGGCGATTGGACGGAGGATTGGTTTTGATGGTGAAATCGCGGTGGGCGCTGGTTCACGACAAATCACAATTCTCCGTGACCTTGACAGCGGCACCAATGCGTTCTGGAACGCACATACTGTGAATGCCATTTGCACATCATTAGCGGACCCGACCCGGTATTCTCCTGGGCCTCCGCGATTCTCCACCTGCACTGGGGGAAGTTATCAACGGTGAGTTTCGCCTGTGCTTTTCAAAATCAAGAAACAGGCACCGTGGCTGATGATGGAGAGAGAAGAGGTAGGACACGGAGAGGTGCGAACGTGGGCTTCTGGTCCTGATACTGGCCACGCTGGCTGGGGGTGACCCCCATAGGACTTGACAGTGCCCAGGCATGGACCCCCATTGCTGCGGCCTGCGAGGCAGACATCTTGCTGCGCACCGCACTGACCACCCAACCTGGAGCCTGGTTCTACAACATGCCATCGGCCATATAGGTGCCCCTACCCCATTACCCTCGCACCCCACCCTCCACCATATCCCCCTCCCAACTGGCAGCCAACCCCCTACCGGTCATCACGCATCTGCCCCCTCGGCAGTCCCGACCTCCATCTGCTGTACTGGAGCATGTGTGTGATGCGCACTTCATAGTGTCCGAGGAACCTCTTCACTAAGGTGCCCAACCAGGGTGAGTGTCTCTGGGATGGTGAAGGATGTTGGAGATAGCTGTTAAGGGAAATATGTATCGGCATCGGAATCGAGCTCCAGGTGTCCTGGGACTCAGGTCAATGGCTCCTGTCAGTCTCGCTGTTGTCCTCATTGATGGTCGGCATCTGAGGTTCTGACTGTGGCAGGAGTCAGGAGTGGGGGTCACCAGAAGGGCCGACCCCATCACCTGCAAAACACAAGATAAATGCATACTTAGACCTCAGGCCAGTACGATCGGTGTCTCCTAAATGTTATCCCACTGACACAATCTATTTGGCAGACCTCATTTCCAAGAACCAGGTCCAACAGTGTATCCATTCTAGTTGGACTGGACACATACTGCGGTAGAACATTCACCTGAACACAATCTAGGACCACTTGCCCCTCTCCACCCTTTACACGACTGTTCCAGTCTACATTCAGGTAATTACAGTCCCTATTATAACTACGCTATAATGTTTGCATCACTTCCGCAGATTTGTTCACCTGCATCCTTCTTGCTTGTTTGCGGACTGTGGACTACAACGGGAAATTGCAGCCTTTTTGTTCCCTAGCTGCAGCCAAATTGATACTGTCCTTGAACTCTCTGCGATCTCCTCTTTCTCCAGCACTGCAATGCTCTCCTAAACCAATACGTCCACCCATCTTTCTTCCCTCTCCTTTTTGAACACCTTGTACCCAGGAATATCTAATGCCCGGTCCTGCCTTCCTTGAGTCAGGTCTCTGTTATTGCCACAACATCGTACTTCGACAAGGGGTTTTCATGGAAGACATGGTCAAGTGTGAAGCACGGTAGCATTGTGGATAGCGCAATTGCTTCACAGCTCCAGCGTCCCAGGTTCGATTCCGGCTTGGGTCACTGTCTGTGCGGAGTCTGCACGTGCTCCCCGTGCGTGCGTGGGTTTCCTCCGGATGCTCCGGTTTCCTCCCATAGACCAAAGATGTGCAGGTTAGGTAGATTGGCCATGCTAAATTGCTCTTAGTGTCCAAAATTGCCCTTAGAGTTTGGTGGGGTTACTGGGTTATGGGGATAGGGTGGAGGTGTGGACCTTGGGTAGGGTGCTCTTTCCAAGAGCCGGTGCAGACTCGATGGGCCGAATGGCCTCCTTCTGCACTGTAAATTCTATGAACTATGATAAGTATTCGCTCTGACAGCATTAGTAATGTAGGTTTACAGCATTGTGTTAAAATAGAAGAGGCGATCTGCGGAAGCTGGACGTGATTACCAAAGCTGTATCTAACATTAACTGTATCTCCAGTGTGGCTTTTTTTTAAACTAAATTGTGTTTAGTTTTGATTTTGATTTGATTTGATTTGATTTATTGTCACATGTACCGGAGTACAGTGAAAAGTATTTTTCTGCGGCCGAGCAACGTACACAGTACTTACATAGTAGACAAAAGAATAATCAACAGAGAACATTGACAAATGGTACATCGGCAAA
This sequence comes from Scyliorhinus canicula, assembly GCF_902713615.1. Taxonomy (NCBI): domain Eukaryota; kingdom Metazoa; phylum Chordata; class Chondrichthyes; order Carcharhiniformes; family Scyliorhinidae; genus Scyliorhinus; species Scyliorhinus canicula. The sequence goes on from NC_052146.1 coordinate 16,497,246, forward strand.
CAGTGATTGGTTACAGTGCGGAACAAGGGGCCGAACAAAGCAAATACATGAGCAAGAGCAGCAGGGCACCGTGAATAGTGTTCTTACAGAGAACAGATCAGTCCAAGAGGGAGCCGTTGAGGAGTCTTGTAGCTGTGGGGAAGAAGCTGTTCCTATGTTTGGATGTGCGGGTCTTCAGGGTTCTGTACCTTCTGCCTGATGGAAGAAGGCAAAGCCTGGATGGGAGGGGTCTCTGACAATGCTGTCTGCCTTCCTGAGGCAGCAGGAGGTGTAGAGAGAATCAATGTGGGGGTGGCAAGCTTGTCTGATGCGTTGGGCTGAGTTCACCACACTCTGCAGTTTCTTGCGATCTTGGACCGAGCAGTTTTAGACTAATTTGCATGTCTAACATGGATATTATTTGGAATTTTTGTTACCATACCAGAGCACCTGAAGTGGCATTGGCCCCAAGCACTGAAAACCAGGTGTAGGGATCCAAGGCAAGGCTGCTACCATGTTCAAGGTTTGATAAGATAATCCTCTGCAATGCAATTGCTGCAATATAACCACAAAAAAAAGAGGCCATTCTGGGCTGAATTAGAGGGGTCGTTCCCTGCGCATGTAGTCCCAGAAATGACCCCTGCAATCTAATTTTTGGGGTTTTTTGGGGTCTCAAAGGGGAACACCCCATCGAGGCCACACTTAGCCGCATTTCCTGCACTGAGGAATCCGATGAGGGAGCTCCTCAGTGTAAGTCAAGATCGGGGCGCCATTTATCTTTCGACAACTCGACATGACCCCTTGGACCCCCCCCCCCCCCCCCCCCCCCCCCCCCCCCCAATGCACCAACTCACGCTGTCATGTAAGAGTACCTTTAAGAAATGGGTGTTTATAAATGGGTATGTATATAAATATCTGTAGTGAGAGTACCTTTAAGAAATGGGTGTTTACTACTGCAGTGATGTCAGAGAGTGGGTGGAGCTGGGCTGTCTGTCAGCTTTTTACTTTCGTTTTAGGCTGTTTGCTGCAGGGTGTGTTTTAGTTTCATTTTCAGTGTTGGAGCTGAAGCCAGACCAAGCAGGCGTACTGCTGTTCTCTCTGCCAAGAAAAGACTATCTCTTGATCATTTGGTGGATTCAAAATTATAAATGTTTCCAGTCGTGAATGATGTGCTTCTGTTAAAAGGGGTCTTCTGGATGTTAAAAGGAAAGCTTAAAGGATTACTTAGTGTTGTATTCTTTGGAGGTTGTATGTGAATTAATGGTTGCTAAGATGTTCACTGTATGTTTTAAAAAGGTTAACTTGAGTTCATAGAATAAACATTGTTTTGCTTTTAAAAAATACTTTTCCTTTTCTGCTGTACCACACCTGTAGAGTGGGCCGTGTGCTCCCCATATCACAATCTATTAAAAGTTGTGGGTTAGGTGAACTCCATGATACACTTTGGGGTTCTCTAACCCCTGGCCCATAACAACACAAAGAGTCATCCTGACTCGAAACATTAGCTCCTTTCACTCATCACAGAACATAGAACATACAGTACAGAAGGAGGTCATTCAGCCCATCGAGTCTGCACCGACCCACTTCCTCACTTTCACCCTATCCCCGTAACCCAATAACCTCTCCTAAACTTTTTGGTCAATAAGGGCAATTTAGCATGGATGGCCAATCCACCTAACCTGCACGTCTTTGGACTGTGGGAGGAAACCGGAGCACCCGGAGGAAACCCACACAGACACGGGGAGAACGTGCAGACTCCGCACAGACAGTGACCCAGCGGGGAATTGAACCTGGGACCCTGGCACTGTGAAGCCACAGTGCTAGCCACTTGTGCTACCGTGCTGCCTAGATGCCGTCAGACCTGCTGAGAGGTACCATGGAGCATGCCCTGAGGGAGCGCTCAGCAATGATCACATGGGAATTGCCCAGAAAGTTTCAACTTCTGTTGGGCAGCTAACCTGTGTCTGCAACCCTCTGAAACTGATTTAAAGTCGGAGAATTTGCATGATTCCAATTTACTTAGGTAAAGAGTTAGAAGGATTAAAACCAGCTCTAGCTCCTGGGTAACTGTGTTGCCCCCTGACTACCCTCTCCCAACCTTCTGCCTACAGCTTAGAGAACCTTCCCCCCCCCCCCCCCCAACATCCCCATGACTACCCCTTGACCGTCCAAATATCTCCCTGACCCCATGACTACCACCTTTGACCCTCTGAGTAACGCCCAAATATCCTACCAAACCCCAGGCTTTCCTCTCGGACCTCCTGACTACTTCCTGACACCCCCTTCCCCCAGCTACCCCCAACCACCAGACTACCCTCCTAACCCCCCCAAAAACTTACACCCCAACTATCCTCCGGACACTCTTTGGACTATGGGAGGAAACCGGAGTACCCGGAGGAAACCCACGCAGTCACGGGGAGGATGTGCAGACTCCACACAGACAGAGACCCAAGTCGAAATCGAACTTGGGACCCTGGAGCTGTGAAGCAATTGTGCTATCCACAATGCTACCGTGCTGCCCTTAAGAAGTTAATCTACACTCCATTATTCTACCCTAATCCATGTACCTATCCAATAGCCGCTTGAAGGTCCCTAACTTTTCCGACTCAACTACTTCCACAGGCAGTGCATTCCATGCCCCCACTACTCTCTGGGTAAAGAACCTACCTCTGACATCCCCTCTATATCTTCCACCATTTATCTTAAATTTATGTCCCCTTGTAATGGTGTGTTCCACCCGGGGAAAAAGTCTCTGACTGTCTACTCTATCTATTCCCCTAATCATCTTATAAACCTCTATCAAGTCGCCCCTCATCCTTCTCCGTTCTAATGAGAAAAGGCCTAGCACCCTCAATCTTTCCTCGTATGACCTACTCTCCATTCCAGGCAACATCCTGGTAAATCTCTTTTGCACCTTTTCCAAAGCTTCCACATCCTTTCTAAAATGAGGTGACCAGAACTGCACACAGTACTCCAAATGTGGCCTGACCAAGGTTTTGTACAGCTGCATCATCACCTCACGGCTCTTAAATTCAATCCCTCTGCTAATGAACGCTAGCACGCCATAGGCCTTCTTCACAGCTCTATCCACTTGAGTGGCAACTTTCAAAGATCTATGAACATAGACCCCAAGATCTCTCTGCTCCTCCACATTGCCAAGAACCCTACCATTAACCCTGTATTCCACATTCATATTTGTCCTTCCAAAATGGACAACCTCACACTTGTCAGGGTTAAACTCCATCTGCCACTTCTCAGCCCAGCTCTGCATTCTATCTATGTCTCTTTGAAGCCGACAACAGCCCTCCTCACTATCCACAACCCCACCAATCTTCGTATCATCTGCAAATTTACTGACCCACCATTCAACTCCCTCATCCAAGTCGTTAATGAAAATCACAAACAGCAGAGGACCCAGAACTGATCCCTGCGGTAAGCCACTGATAACTGGGCTCCAGGCTGAATATTTGCCATCCACCACCACTCTCTGTCTTCTATTGGTTAGCCAGTTTGTTATCCAACTGGCCAAATTTCCCACTATCCCATGCCTCCTTACTTTCTGCATAAGCCTACCTTGGGGAACCTTATCAAATGCCTTACTAAAATCCATGTACACTACATCCACTGCTTTACCTTCATCCACATGCTTGGTCACCTCCTCAAAGAAGTCAATAAGACTTGTAAGGCAAGACCTACCCCTCACAAATCCGTGCTGACTATCTCTAATCAAGCAATGCCTTTCCAGATGCTCAGAAATCCTATCCCTCAGTACCCTTTCCATTACTTTGCCTACCACCGAATTAAGACTAACTGGCCTGTAATTCCCAGGGTTATCCCTATTCCCTTTTTTGAACAGGGGCACGACATTCGCCACTCTCCAATCCTCTGGTACCACCCCTGTTGACAGCGAGGACGAAAAGATCATTGCCAACGGCTCTGCAATTTCATTTCTTGGTTCCCATAGAATCCTTGGATATATCCCGTCAGGCCCAGGGAACTTGTCTATCCTCAAGTTTTTCAAAACGCGCAACACATCTTCCTTCCTGACAAGTATCTCCTCAAGCTTATCAGTCTGCTTCACGCTGTCCTCTCCAACAATATGGCCCCTCTCGTTTGTAAATACTGAAGAAAAATACTTGTTCAAGACCTCTCCTATCTCTTCAGACTCAATACACAATCTCCAGCTACTGTCCTTAATCGGACCTACCCTCGCTCTAGTCATTCTCATATTTCTCACATATAATCCAGCAGAGGGCAGCAGAGCAGAGCTTCTGATTGGCTGTTCCGGGGAGATTTGCATACGTGCAGTGCGGTCAGCGTAAGTTGAAGGTGCACCTGCATCAGTGACCCGAGGAGTTCGACGGAAGGTGAGCATCCAGCAGAGGGCAGCAGAGCAGAGCTTCTGATTGGCTGTTCCGGGGAGATTTGCATACGTGCAGTGCGGTCAGCGTAAGTTGAAGGTGCACCTGCATCAGTGACCCGAGGAGTTCGACGGAAGGTGAGCATCCAGCAGAGGGCAGCAGAGCAGAGCTTCTGATTGGCTGTTCCGGGGAGATTTGCATACGTGCAGTGCGGTCAGCGTAAGTTGAAGGTGCACCTGCATCAGTGACCCGAGGAGTTCGACGGAAGGTGAGCATCCAGCAGAGGGCAGCAGAGCAGAGCTTCTGATTGGCTGTTCCGGGAGATTTGCATACGTGCAGTGCGGTCAGCGTAAGTTGAAGGTGCACCTGCATCAGTGACCCGAGGAGTTCGACGGAAGGTGAGCATCCAGCAGAGGGCAGCAGAGCAGAGCTTCTGATTGGCTGTTCCGGGGAGATTTGCATACGTGCAGTGCGGTCAGCGTAAGTTGAAGGTGCACCTGCATCAGTGACCCGAGGAGTTCGACGGAAGGTGAGCATCCAGCAGAGGGCAGCAGAGCAGAGCTTCTGATTGGCTGTTCCGGGGAGATTTGCATACGTGCAGTGCGGTCAGCGTAAGTTGAAGGTGCACCTGCATCAGTGACCCGAGGAGTTCGACGGAAGGTGAGCATCCAGCAGAGGGCAGCAGAGCAGAGCTTCTGATTGGCTGTTCCGGGGAGATTTGCATACGTGCAGTGCGGTCAGCGTAAGTTGAAGGTGCACCTGCATCAGTGACCCGAGGAGTTCGACGGAAGGTGAGCATCCAGCAGAGGGCAGCAGAGCAGAGCTTCTGATTGGCTGTTCCGGGGAGATTTGCATACGTGCAGTGCGGTCAGCGTAAGTTGAAGGTGCACCTGCATCAGTGACCCGAGGAGTTCGACGGAAGGTGAGCATCCAGCAGAGGGCAGCAGAGCAGAGCTTCTGATTGGCTGTTCCGGGGAGATTTGCATACGTGCAGTGCGGTCAGCGTAAGTTGAAGGTGCACCTGCATCAGTGACCCGAGGAGTTCGACGGAAGGTGAGCATCCAGCAGAGGGCAGCAGAGCAGAGCTTCTGATTGGCTGTTCCGGGGAGATTTGCATACGTGCAGTGCGGTCAGCGTAAGTTGAAGGTGCACCTGCATCAGTGACCCGAGGAGTTCGACGGAAGGTGAGCATCCAGCAGAGGGCAGCAGAGCAGAGCTTCTGATTGGCTGTTCCGGGGAGATTTGCATACGTGCAGTGCGGTCAGCGTAAGTTGAAGGTGCACCTGCATCAGTGACCCGAGGAGTTCGACGGAAGGTGAGCATCCAGCAGAGGGCAGCAGAGCAGAGCTTCTGATTGGCTGTTCCGGGGAGATTTGCATACGTGCAGTGCGGTCAGCGTAAGTTGAAGGTGCACCTGCATCAGTGACCCGAGGAGTTCGACGGAAGGTGAGCATCCAGCAGAGGGCAGCAGAGCAGAGCTTCTGATTGGCTGTTCCGGGGAGATTTGCATACGTGCAGTGCGGTCAGCGTAAGTTGAAGGTGCACCTGCATCAGTGACCCGAGGAGTTCGACGGAAGGTGAGCATCCAGCAGAGGGCAGCAGAGCAGAGCTTCTGATTGGCTGTTCCGGGGAGATTTGCATACGTGCAGTGCGGTCAGCGTAAGTTGAAGGTGCACCTGCATCAGTGACCCGAGGAGTTCGACGGAAGGTGAGCATCCAGCAGAGGGCAGCAGAGCAGAGCTTCTGATTGGCTGTTCCGGGGAGATTTGCATACGTGCAGTGCGGTCAGCGTAAGTTGAAGGTGCACCTGCATCAGTGACCCGAGGAGTTCGACGGAAGGTGAGCATCCAGCAGAGGGCAGCAGAGCAGAGCTTCTGATTGGCTGTTCCGGGGAGATTTGCATACGTGCAGTGCGGTCAGCGTAAGTTGAAGGTGCACCTGCATCAGTGACCCGAGGAGTTCGACGGAAGGTGAGCATCCAGCAGAGGGCAGCAGAGCAGAGCTTCTGATTGGCTGTTCCGGGGAGATTTGCATACGTGCAGTGCGGTCAGCGTAAGTTGAAGGTGCACCTGCATCAGTGACCCGAGGAGTTCGACGGAAGGTGAGCATCCAGCAGAGGGCAGCAGAGCAGAGCTTCTGATTGGCTGTTCCGGGGAGATTTGCATACGTGCAGTGCGGTCAGCGTAAGTTGAAGGTGCACCTGCATCAGTGACCCGAGGAGTTCGACGGAAGGTGAGCATCCAGCAGAGGGCAGCAGAGCAGAGCTTCTGATTGGCTGTTCCGGGGAGATTTGCATACGTGCAGTGCGGTCAGCGTAAGTTGAAGGTGCACCTGCATCAGTGACCCGAGGAGTTCGACGGAAGGTGAGCATCCAGCAGAGGGCAGCAGAGCAGAGCTTCTGATTGGCTGTTCCGGGAAGATTGCATACGTGCAGTGCGGTCAGCATAAGTTGAAGGTGCACCTGCATCAGTGACCCGAGGAGTTCGACGGAAGGTGAGCATCCAGCAGAGGGCAGCAGAGCAGAGCTTCTGATTGGCTGTTCCGGGGAGATTTGCATACGTGCAGTGCGGTCAGCGTAAGTTGAAGGTGCACCTGCATCAGTGACCCGAGGAGTTCGACGGAAGGTGAGCATCCAGCAGAGGGCAGCAGAGCAGAGCTTCTGATTGGCTGTTCCGGGGAGATTTGCATACGTGCAGTGCGGTCAGCGTAAGTTGAAGGTGCACCTGCATCAGTGACCCGAGGAGTTCGACGGAAGGTGAGCATCCAGCAGAGGGCAGCAGAGCAGAGCTTCTGATTGGCTGTTCCGGGGAGATTTGCATACGTGCAGTGCGGTCAGCGTAAGTTGAAGGTGCACCTGCATCAGTGACCCGAGGAGTTCGACGGAAGGTGAGCATCCAGCAGAGGGCAGCAGAGCAGAGCTTCTGATTGGCTGTTCCGGGGAGATTTGCATACGTGCAGTGCGGTCAGCGTAAGTTGAAGGTGCACCTGCATCAGTGACCCGAGGAGTTCGACGGAAGGTGAGCATCCAGCAGAGGGCAGCAGAGCAGAGCTTCTGATTGGCTGTTCCGGGGAGATTTGCATACGTGCAGTGCGGTCAGCGTAAGTTGAAGGTGCACCTGCATCAGTGACCCGAGGAGTTCGACGGAAGGTGAGCATCCAGCAGAGGGCAGCAGAGCAGAGCTTCTGATTGGCTGTTCCGGGGAGATTTGCATACGTGCAGTGCGGTCAGCGTAAGTTGAAGGTGCACCTGCATCAGTGACCCGAGGAGTTCGACGGAAGGTGAGCATCCAGCAGAGGGCAGCAGAGCAGAGCTTCTGATTGGCTGTTCCGGGGAGATTTGCATACGTGCAGTGCGGTCAGCGTAAGTTGAAGGTGCACCTGCATCAGTGACCCGAGGAGTTCGACGGAAGGTGAGCATCCAGCAGAGGGCAGCAGAGCAGAGCTTCTGATTGGCTGTTCCGGGGAGATTTGCATACGTGCAGTGCGGTCAGCGTAAGTTGAAGGTGCACCTGCATCAGTGACCCGAGGAGTTCGACGGAAGGTGAGCATCCAGCAGAGGGCAGCAGAGCAGAGCTTCTGATTGGCTGTTCCGGGGAGATTTGCATACGTGCAGTGCGGTCAGCGTAAGTTGAAGGTGCACCTGCATCAGTGACCCGAGGAGTTCGACGGAAGGTGAGCATCCAGCAGAGGGCAGCAGAGCAGAGCTTCTGATTGGCTGTTCCGGGGAGATTTGCATACGTGCAGTGCGGTCAGCGTAAGTTGAAGGTGCACCTGCATCAGTGACCCGAGGAGTTCGACGGAAGGTGAGCATCCAGCAGAGGGCAGCAGAGCAGAGCTTCTGATTGGCTGTTCCGGGGAGATTTGCATACGTGCAGTGCGGTCAGCGTAAGTTGAAGGTGCACCTGCATCAGTGACCCGAGGAGTTCGACGGAAGGTGAGCATCCAGCAGAGGGCAGCAGAGCAGAGCTTCTGATTGGCTGTTCCGGGGAGATTTGCATACGTGCAGTGCGGTCAGCGTAAGTTGAAGGTGCACCTGCATCAGTGACCCGAGGAGTTCGACGGAAGGTGAGCATCCAGCAGAGGGCAGCAGAGCAGAGCTTCTGATTGGCTGTTCCGGGGAGATTTGCATACGTGCAGTGCGGTCAGCGTAAGTTGAAGGTGCACCTGCATCAGTGACCCGAGGAGTTCGACGGAAGGTGAGCATCCAGCAGAGGGCAGCAGAGCAGAGCTTCTGATTGGCTGTTCCGGGGAGATTTGCATACGTGCAGTGCGGTCAGCGTAAGTTGAAGGTGCACCTGCATCAGTGACCCGAGGAGTTCGACGGAAGGTGAGCATCCAGCAGAGGGCAGCAGAGCAGAGCTTCTGATTGGCTGTTCCGGGAGATTTGCATACGTGCAGTGCGGTCAGCGTAAGTTGAAGGTGCACCTGCATCAGTGACCCGAGGAGTTCGACGGAAGGTGAGCATCCAGCAGAGGGCAGCAGAGCAGAGCTTCTGATTGGCTGTTCCGGGGAGATTTGCATACGTGCAGTGCGGTCAGCGTAAGTTGAAGGTGCACCTGCATCAGTGACCCGAGGAGTTCGACGGAAGGTGAGCATCCAGCAGAGGGCAGCAGAGCAGAGCTTCTGATTGGCTGTTCCGGGGAGATTTGCATACGTGCAGTGTGGTCAGCGTAAGTTGAAGGTGGTTTGTGAAGGGGCTGTTCTCGAGTGACAGTTTTACCCGAAACACTACTTACGTAGTGTCTCCCACCCATCCTCCTCCTCTAACCAAAAAAAAAAGCTCTGTCCATTGGATTGCTAAACTAACAAGTTTTTTATTTTTTTATTTTTCAGTAGTTGGGAAGTTAGTTCAGTGGGAATGGAGGCTAGGGCAGTTGAATGTTCCTCCTGCAGAATGTGGGAGGAAAGGGTCACCTCTAGTGTCCCTTCTGACTACATCTGCAGGAAGTGCACCCAACTCCAGCTCCTCGAGAGCCGCATTAGGGACCTGGAGCTGGATGAACTTCGGATCATTCGGGAGGCGGAGGAGGTTATTGAGAGGAGTTATAGGGAGGTAGTCACACCTCAGGTAAAAGAAGAAAGTAGATGGGTTACCGTCAGAGGAGGGAGAGGGAACCGGCAGGCAGTGCAGGGATCCCCTGTGGTCGTTCCCCTCTATAACAAGTATACCGTTTTGGATACTGTTGCGGGGGACGACTTACCAGGGGTAAGCAATAGGGCGCAGGTCTCTGGCACAGAGTCTGTCCCTGTTGCTCAGAAGGGAAGGCAGAAGAGGAACAGAGCACTTGTCATTGGGGACTCCATAGTTAGAGGAACAGACAGGAGGTTCTGTGGGAACGAAAGAGACTCACGGTTGGTGTGTTGCCTCCCAGGTGCCAGGGTTCGTGATGTCTCTGATCGTGTTTTTGGGATCCTTAAGGGGGAGGGGGAGCAGCCCCAAGTCGTGGTCCACATAGGTACCAACGACATAGGTAGGAAGAGAGATGGGGATTTGAGACAGAAATTCAGGGAGCTAGGGTGGAAGCTGAGAGCTAGAACAAACAGAGTTGTTATCTCTGGGTTGTTACCCGTGCCACGTGCTAGCGAAGTGAGAAATAGGAGAGAGAGGAGTTGAACACGTGGCTACAGGGATGGTGCAGGAGGGAGGGTTTTGGTTTCCTGGATAATTGGGGCTCATTCTGGGGTAGGTGGGACCTCTACAAACAGGATGGTCTTCACCTGAACCAGAGGGGTACCAATATCCTGGGGGGGAGATTTGCTAGTGCTCTTCGGGGGGTTTAAACTAATTCAGCAGGGGGATGGGAACCTAAATTGTAGTCCCAGTGTACAGGATGTTGAGAGTAGTGAGGTCAGGGATAGGGTTAAAAGTTCGAAAGAGGGCACCGGCAAGCAGGACGCTGGTTTGAAGTGTGTCTACTTCAACGCCAGGAGCATCCGGAATAAGGTGGGTGAGCTTGCAGCATGGGTTGGTACCTGGGATCTCGATGTTGTGGCGATTTCGGAGACATGGGTAGAGCAGGGACAGGAATGGTTGTTGCAGGTTCCAGGATTTAGATGTTTCTGTAAGAACAGAGAAGATGGTAAAAGAGGGGGGGGTGTGGCATTGTTAATCAAGGAAAGTATTACGGCGGTAGAAAGGACGCTTGAGGACTCGTCTACTGAGGCAGTATGGGCCGAGGTTAGGAACAGTAGAGGAGAGGTCACCCTGTTGGGAGTTGTCTATAGACCTCCGAATAGTCCCAGAGATGTAGAGGAAAGGATTGGAAAGATGATTCTTGACAGGAGCGAGAGTAACAGGGTAGTTGTTATGGGGGACTTTAACTTTCCAAATATTGACTGGAAATACTATAGTTCGAGTACTATAGATGGGTCAGTTTTTGTGCAGTGTGTGCAGGAAGGTTTTCTGACACAGTATGTAGACAGGCCAACAAGGGGCGAGGCCACATTGGATTTGGTACTGGGTAATGAACCCGGCCAGGTGTTAGATTTAGATGTAGGTGAGCACTTTGGTGATAGTGATCACAACTCGGTTATGTTTACTTTAGCAATGGGCAGGGATAGGTATATACCGCAAGGCAAGAATTATAGCTGGGGGAAAGGCAATTATGATGCTATTCGGCAAGATTTAGGAGGTATAGGATGGGGAAGGAAACTGCAGGGGATGGGTACAATCGAAATGTGGAGCTTTTTCAAGGAACAGCTACTGCGTGTCCTTGATAAGTATGTACCTGTCAGGCAGGGAGGAAGTTGTCGAGCAAGGGAGCCGTGGTTTACTAAGGAAGTTGAAGCACTTGTCAG